>NW_004567134.1:11902495-11911688 GCF_000260355.1 Condylura cristata | reverse complement strand
GGGTGGGGTTGGGGGGGAACTAGACTGACGATGCCTTTGGGGAGCACCATTTGGAAATTGTTCCCACATTTAAGATGTCTATTCCCCTTGGCTCAGCCATTCTGCTCCACGTCCAAGATGAATTCTTAAGTGAAAAAGGCAATTCTGAGTCCAGTGGGAGGTGTCTTTGTAGAAGTGAGTCCGTAGAGATCTATTAAGGGGATGTAGAATGGGTGGGTGGGTTGCAAACCAGCCCCCTGGGCCCCGGGAGCTCCATGCCCACCTGGTGGGTAATAGTGAGAACTCCGCTCCACCTGGGTGCGTGCTGGGAGCTTGTCTGTGACGAGCAGGCACTGGGCCAGCAGCCTGAGGGGCCAGGCAGGGAGGACCCACAGGTGGCAAACAGGATGCTCAAACCCCATCAGAGGCGAGCCAGTGGGAACGGCGGGGAGGTTCCAAGGGGCCTGCACTAGGCAGGAGAAGTCCCAGCTCCTCCAGGCTCCAGAAGAGGCACCTTTATTACTGTATTTCCCCCTATGTTGATTTGAATGTTTAGTGCAATGTTTCCGACACTTGGGTTCTTAGTCATTTTGTTTAAAACCAAGAATTTCCCATTAAATTCTTCTTGACCACAAAATTTTTGCATGATGGATTCATGAGGATTTAATCTTTTTTAAATTTCTTGTTTAAACCAAGGGTTGTTTAGTAGTATGTAACTTGGCTTCTGGCCACATGGATATTTTTGGAGTTATCTTTTCATTATTAAGTTGTAATTTTCTTACTGATTATTATTAAATAACAATTATTAGTACAATTATAAGAAAACTTGTATGATGGTGACTTTGGAGCAAGTGGGGACCCTCTTTGTCGTCTGCCAAATGGGTAGTCGTTATAAATGTCTTAGAGTGGCTCGAAAAGAATGTGTATTCCCTGGTGTTTCATTTTGCTTTTTGAGGATAGTTTGCTATCTGTTTTAAGAAAACAAGACTATTGAATGATTTATTCAACTGTTTCAGGCCAGTCCTATTATAACCTGGGGCAGCTAAGGGAGATCACAATTTGATACCTTCAGCTACTACTTCCTTCTCTTCACCATAGAGTGTGGCGAAGACAAGGTCAAAAATAATAGAGTGGTAAGGACAAAGGCCAGAGAAAGTTGAAAGGGACGGTGTGTGCTTTAGTCAAGGTTCTCCTGAGGTACAGAGCCTATGGGAGATAGATAGAAAGATAGATAGATAGGATTTATTATGAAAAAGTGACTTGTGATCATGAAGTCTAACAAGCCCTAAGACCAACAGTGTGAGCCAGCAAGTTGGAGACCCTAGAAAACAATGGTGTAGTTCCAGTCTGAGTATGATCCAGAAGTATTCGTCTGGTTTCCATCCAAAGGCTGGAAGTCTCAAGACCCTGAGAAAGCTGATGCTTCAGTTCAAGCCCAAAACCAGGAAAAAGCTGGTATTTCAGTCCAAAACCAATAGAGAGGATGGATTCTCTCTTACTCAGAGGGTCTACAGTCCTTTTGTTCTACTCATAATCAGCCTTCAACTGATTGGACGAGACCCACCCACGTCAGGGAGGGCAATCTGCTTTACTCAACACAACAATTTAAATGAAATTCTCATGTAAATCATCCAGACAGAAACACACAAAACAATGTCTAACCAAATATCTAGGGACTCCATGGCCCAGGTAAGTTGACACGTAGAATTAACCATCACAGTGGCTAAAGCACACGTAGAAATATCAGTTTACGAGTGGTGAAGAACATTCTGCCTCTCATAAGGAAATAAGGAGGGCTGATTATGAGATCATGGTAAGTTTCATAGGATATTTATTAAAAGACTGTGGTATAATAAAAAACTAATTGATATTTTTTCCTCTCACTCCCACATTGGATGCCTGGTTGGTGGTGTTGAATCTGCCAGTTGGTGTTAGGAAAAAACACCCTTAAGGACTTACAAAACCTTTTTTTTTCTGTGCAAAGTAAGAGATAAAGCCATTTCCTGAGAGAAAATATGGTTCAATAACGCAAGAATAAAAGATACTAATGTCAAAAGTAGAAGCAAAGCTCAAATTTGGGGCAGACAGGATGGTGGGGTGCTGGCGAGTACACCTGAGGGTGGATGCCATTGTCACCCTTTCCTGAAGGGTGATCTTGGAAAGTGACTTAAGTGAACTCTGCCTTCCAGAATAAAGGCTCCCGGAATGTCTTTAGTGTTTGTTCAGTTTTGGTTGCTATAGAGTTACCCCCAGGGATATATTTTCTACTAAAAATCAGAAAAGAAGAAATTGAAAAACTTTAAATATTTTTATAAGATGACCAGTCCAAAGTCAATAGGCAATAATCCAATGTTTTTCTACAAACCAGCCAGAATCAGAAAGAAAACAACAGACAAGCCTCTAACCATAAAAACACAAAATGCCGGACACAATATGACAAGAACAAACCTCCAAATTCACATGCAAGTGTAACTAGCTAGGGAGGCTCCACCTTCTGTACCAGACATGCAACCTTACTGGAAAAAAAAACAAAAACAAAAACAACATGAGGGCCTTCCCTGGTGGCCCGAGGGGTTAAAGCACTGCAACACAAAGCTAGCCACAGCCACTGCAGCACAAGTTCGATCCCTGCCCCAGAGCTGACCCACATGGCGCAGCAGACCTCTCCTGACCCGCCCGCTGCTCCCCTCAGCAGTGTGCTTCATCAGTCGGCCTGTTCTGCTCCCCACTCTGTCTCTGGTGAGTCCTCTTATCCCCCACACCTCTGGCCTGTACTCTAGTTCTTGTATACATAAATAAATAAATCTTAAAAAAACAAAAACAAAAACCACAGTCAATAAAGACAGTTTAGTACCTGAGGAGTCGTTTAAGAAAATCAATGAAATAGAACAGACAGTCTAATATGGCCCTGAAGCCTTATGGGGAAACAGACGTCACAGAAATGCCGTCATACTTTGCTGGAGAGCTGGCAGGCGTCACATCAACAGTGCTGGGAAATTGGTCATTTACATGGAAATCTTAACTGAATTCCCCAAGCCAGACCCTGTGTGGGATGGAAGAGTGCTGGCGTGGACCATGATGATGTGTTTAATAGCATCGAATTGAAATGGTAAAATACTGCTGGAAATGGTCAGTTTCAGGTTATGTGTATTTAACACGAAAGAAAAGACAAAAATGGAGTGGTAATCAGATAGAGTAAGCAAAGAGGAAAGGGATTTGAGGGAAACAAAAAGAGAGTTTAAGTGTCATACCTTAGGAAAACCTAAGCTAAACTGTGGCATAATACAAAGTCTGTTAAATTTGCCAGATTATAGTGCTAATATGAGGATATTCATTATCGTGGCATCATTTTTCAGTGTTTTAAGATGTTTCATAATAAAAAAGAAAATGGATGAACCCCACACTCTGAAAAAGAATAACCAGTAAAAAAGGGGGGAAGAGAGGGAAAATTAATACATTTAAAAGGAAAAATGACTTTTGCATTTTTTTATTTCATTAGCGTTTATTAATAAAACCCAGTGTGAATCTCATAGAAGAGTCTGTTGTTGTTGTTGTTGTTGTTTTTGTATTGGATGTGGTTAAAGGATTTTGCGCTTTACTTTTTTTTATTCAGGTCTGAATCATTTCTAAAACAAGCACAAACCTGATGTAAAATCCCAGCAAGGACACCATAAGAAATTTAAGTTACAGCCAATCTCATATATAAACAGACGGAAATAATCCCAAATAAAATATTAGCAAGGGAAAGCCAGCCATGCATTAAAAGAAAATGCCAAGAAGAGTTTAGTCCAGGAATTTAAGGATAATTTAACATGAGAAAAGTCATCAATGTTTCTCACTTCATTAACAGGCGAAAGGAGAAAAACCATATGTTCCTCTCAATAGATGCTGAAAAAGTGTTTGATGAAATTCAAGACTAACTCATAGTAAACATTCTTAGTGAGCCAGGTGTAGATGCTATCTTTCTAAATTGAATTTAATAGAACGTTTATCAGAAATCCTCAGCAAACATCTCACGAGGACAAAAAAGGATAATTCCCTCTGGAAGGAGGAAGTCGACAAGAATGTGTGCACGGCCAGCACCCTCCAGGACGGTTCAGCTTCAGCCAGTGCAAGTCAACAAGAATAAAAATCTGCATTTTGGAAAGGGAGAGAGTGCTGTCATCCGAACTAGTCGTCTGTGTGGAAAATCCTGTCTTCTATTGCTCTTGCTGCAGAAGACGCTGCAATCTAGTTGCCTTGGCCTCTTGGTTGTGGACCCAGGACATTGCAGGCTCCCCCCTACCCCCTCCCTTGGTGAGACCCCAACCTCTACCAAAGCAGCCTGGAGGCTCCATCGAGGGACGGGGCTCCCCCTCGCGTCCGATCCCTGGACGGAACACCATTCTTGTCTATGCACTGGGCTCTTGCATGTTCCACCGTGGGCCTCCGTGCCTCCTCCCTCCAGCCCCGGGCTCTGTTTTCTGCGCCACACCCTCAGCCTAACCCCACGTCCCATCCTGCTGCAGCTTTGAAAGAAAGCTGGTCTGGGACGGCGGCTGCCAGGCTTTCCCGGGCCGAGAAGCTCTGTGAGCGCCCCCTGGAGACGAGAATGAAGTAGTGGCCGCGCCGGGAAAGCGCCTCTTGTCCGGCCGCTGCAGGGCTGATCCTTCTCGTCTCTTCCCCTAGGTCAGGACGCGCCGCCTTGGTTCTTCCAAACTGGCTTTTTAAAAGCCTTATTATCATGTTTTATGGAGGTAACGCTGGTTTGCGACACTGTGTATACTTTCGAGGGGCAGGTTTGCACTTCTGCATATGTGTTAACCACACCACACCCACCACCAAAGTCCCATTAATCCTCCACCCTAGTCCATTCCCCCTCTCCCCTTGGCTCCCAGTCTCCACCTCCTCTCCCGCAGTTTCAATCTGCACTCGGAGTTCAAGGCAAAGTGGACTTTAAAAATCAAAAACCAGCCTTGAAGCTCACATATAATTTACACTCAACAACACTCATCTATTTTAAGTATAAAGTTTGAGCTTTCACAAATACATACAGTCCTGTAATCACCATAATGGAGGTGTAGATTGCCATCACCCCAAACAGCGGCCAAACAGCGGCAGACCCCCCTGCACCCTCCCCTCCACCCCCCCCCCCACTACTCCCTGATGGTGTCTGCTTCCTGGGGCTGTGGAACACTCCGCTGAGGCTCAAAGAAATAAAACGAAGTTTTATTTGTCTGTTGTGGCATCATGTGAAAGCCAGGTAGAGGATTTTTCTTCAACTTGGAAATACTTGAAATATTTATCCTGCTCTGCTGTAAAACAGAGTCCCCGGGGCAGTCGCTCAGGGCAGCTCCGCAGCCCTGTCAGGTCAGGGGGCTCTCCGAGGGGAAAGACTGCCCAGCCCCTTCATCTCAGCCAAGAAGCGCGTTTCAGTTGAAGCCACAAACCAGCGTGCAGAAGGCGGTGCTGACGGTGGGTCCGGAGAGCATCTTCAGATACCATGCAAAGGACTTTCCTTGCTGGGGCATCTGGGTTCCTCAGCCTCCAACCATGGATGCTTAGACCCCCCCTGGCTTGGGGGGGATCCCCAGGGAGAATAAAGAAGGCATCGTCTGGGTTCCTGAAGAATGAGCATAGACGCAGCCCCGACAGCCCGTCAGGGCCACCAAAGGCAGCAGACGCCTCAGCAATTTCAGCGCTGAATGTGAAGCAGGGGGTCGAAAAATTTATAGAGATGGAGACGCCATGAGTGACTCCCAGGGGTGATGGGTATGTGGGGAGGGGAGCCCTGGGAAGGGGCATTTCTGGCTACCCAGTGGACATCCAATAAGCGACTTTACAGGCCCGTGGTCTCAATGTCGTGGCCTGGCTTTGCTGTGATGTAAACCCTGGGGGAGTTGGGAGCCCTCTCTGTGGCTGGGCAGATTCCCATACATCTCTGATCATTTCAAAAATTTAGAAACCTGCAACTGCAGCAGGTTAAGCTGGAGTGTGGCGTAGTGAGAGCTTTCTGTTTTTGTGTTTTCAAAGATTTTATTTATTTATGCATACAAGAGCTGGGGTGTAGGATAGAGGTGCAGAAGGTGAAAGGATTCACCAGCACTCGAGAGAAAGCAGGATGAGCATTAAGAGGGCTTTCTGCCACCCAGGAAGGTGGGACTGCAGCCGGAGCAGGTCAGCAAGGGAGATGGGGGAACCAGAACTGCCTGGGTCAGGGAGCAAGATGCCCCCCACTCTTCCCACTCACAAGTGCAGGAGCAGTGACATGGCAGAGAGCCCAGGAGGCTGGGGAGGCTGCACACCTGTCAGGAGACTCCACGTCACCCAGGGACCCCAGGTTGGGGCGGTGTCTGGGGAATGGGCCTCCGCATGTTAGGGGGAAGGATGTCCTCAAAGAACTCTGCAGAGTCTTCTGGACTCCACCCCTACTCCAGCTTTCTGGATTCCACCCTTACTTCAGTGATTGGAAAACTACAACTCCCAGCAGGACCAGGGAGAGAACTGCGAGGACCTAAGGGCGGAGCTAAGCAGGCATTCTGGGACTTTGGGGATAAAAATAGTAAGTGTTTGTTTCCACCGGTCACTCTAGAGAGGTAATGGTCCTCTCTCTGGAGCAACTGCTCTCAGACCATGTGCCTGGGGGCTAGCAGCTTGAGTTTGGGACTTAGAGCTCCAAGTTAGCGGCATTGGTAAAGTATTCCAGCTACTTTGTGTCCCTCTCTCTTTCCCTGAGTTGTTTCCTTTTTCCTTTCCCCTTTTTGTAAATAAACCTGTCATTGATTCTTTTGTGTGTGTCTGCACAGTAACTGGATTTTGAGCGCGCGGGTGAGGCCCCACAGACAGGCGGCCCAGTCCACTCTGGGCTACCCTGTAGAACGCACACCTTGGAGAGCCCAGCCACTGGGCCCCAGAGGGGGTCTGGAAGTGCCGGGGAGCCCAGTGGAGCTGATACTATCGGGCCAAGCACAGCAGTGACAAGGACGTGAGCAGTGGACCCAAAAGGCAGGAACAACAAATGTCAAGAGATAAATTGGATCATATCAAAAATGAAAACTTCTGTGTATCAACGGACACAAATGTCAGAGTGAAAATTGAGCCTATGGAGTGGGAGGAAATATTTAAACACATATGTGTGACAGAGGCTTGGAGCACATTCTATAACCCTTTCCACAACAGAGCGTAAGCAATGGAGATTTTTAAATGGATTGGACATATCTCCAAAGAAGACATAGAAATGGCCCACAAGCACCCTGCGGCTAAGCAAGAGGGAGGTGAGGGCCATGAGGAGGTGGAGAAACTAAAACCCTCATTTTATGAGAAAGGAAAATGGCGCCGCTGCTATGAAAACGAGGCTGGAACTTCCTCGACGTTCTGTATACAGAATTACCATGCCATGGGCCCTCCCTGGTGGCGCAGCGGGTTAAAGCACAGCCCTAAGAAGATTAAACCACTTTTGCATGAGTTCGATCCCCGCCTGCCCCGGAGGTGACCCACACGGCCTGGCAGACCTCTCCTGACCCACCCGCTGCTCCCCTCAGCAGTGTACTTCGTCGATCTGCCTGTTCTGCTCCCCACTCTGTCTCTGGTGGGTTCTCTTACCCTCTGCATCTCTGGCCTGTCCCCCAGTTCTGTATGAATAAATGAATAAATCAAAAAAAATTACCATGCCATGCAGCAATCCCACTTCAGCGGAAAAGCTCGAAAGATCTGAAAGCAGGGGCTGAGAGAAGTGTTGGTTGGGGTCAAAGTCACATTCCTCACAATCGCTAAAACAACCCTGTGTCTACTGGTGAGTGAGCAACTGAGTAAAATGTGGTCTACACAACAGTGGGATGGTAGCCAAGCTGTGGGAGGGAAGACACACACCACCACACGCACGTCTTGCGGACATGAAGATGCGTGAAACAAACCAGTCACAGAAAGGTAAACCCTGTAGGGTTTCACATGTGTAAGACCCTCGAGAGGAGTCAAATTTATGGAAACATCTAGAAGGGTGGCTGTCAGGGGTGCAGGAAGGGGCAGTGTGGGGAGGCGTTGTGGATTCTGTGTTATGAGATGAATGCACTCTGGCTGGGAGGTGGTGACGGCCGTCTGCACACGGAACTGTGCGCTTTAAATGGTTAAAATGATCCCTTGTATGTCACATCTATGTTACTGCAGTAAAAAATGGGAAAAGTAAAGACAGGTTGACTAGATTTTTCCAAGAATATTCTGTGGTTCTTTGCTCAATATTCACTGAGTGTTTGCCTACCCATGTAGGCCTAAGGACATGCAAAACTGTTCAATTTTAGCAACTGGAACTTTCCATTAACAAAAAAAAAAAAAAAAAGAGCAGGGCAGTATCCTGCATCCTGAACCTTCCAGAAAAAGACTTGCCAGGATGACTGTCCACACCGGCCAGAGGCTAATGTGTCGGTGTGGGATCACAGGAGGGCAAGCAAGAACCCGACACAGTGGGCTGCGGGTGGCCTCTGGGCTGCTCATGGACCTCCAGCAGGGGCCTGGTCTGGAAGAGCTAATGGGATGACGTAGGCAGCCAGTGTTGAGGAACAGGAGAGCTGTGAGCCCCGATGAGGGGGCAGAGGAGATGCCAATTCAGTGCTAATAGATTTCCAAATCTCTGAGAAGTGGAAGATTATAAAGTGAAACTCAGTTACCCAAAAGTCAGTCAAAAGGGGAAAACTGGGGTCTCCCTGGTGGCACAAAGGGTTAAGTTGCAGCACTATGAAGCTACCAGTAGCCTCTGTGGCATGAGTTCCATCTGGCAGGGAGCTGACCCACATGGCACAGCAGACCTCTCCTGACCCGCCCGCTGCTCCCCTCAGCAGTGTACTTCAGTAGATACACCTGTTCTGCTCCCCACTCTGTCTCTGGTGAATCCTCTCACAAGCTCCCCACTCCCGCACCTCTGGCCTACACCCTAGCTCTTGCATGCATAAATAAAATAAAAGTCTTAAAAGAGGCAAAAACCTTTGTGTAGACTTAACATGGGAAAATGCAATCAAAGGCCTAAATTTCTTGAACCAGCCTCTTCCTTTCAAAAAATAAGTGTGTAGTAGCCAAACAATGTGAACAGATAGTGTGCATTAATTTCCAGGTCAGGCAGAGCTCCCAAACCATGCCTGGGCCTCAAATAAGCCGACAGACACACCCATGGAAGCTGCTAGAATGCAAAGTCTCCACCCCCACCCTCCGCCTCCCAGAGAAAGACTCAGAAACTCCAAGCCCCCCC
>NW_004567134.1:11862041-11902395 GCF_000260355.1 Condylura cristata | reverse complement strand
CCCCCGCCTTCTGGTTCCAACAGAACTCCCAGGGCTCAGGACCACTCCAGGGTCTGGGGTTCTCTCCCCACTCAGAATTCCAATTCTTAATTCCTAGTTCCAATTCTGCCTCCCACCCTGTGCATCCAGCTCTTTGTTTCTTGCAAGTGGGCCCTTCATCAAAGAGAATGTTCCGTCCGTCTGTCATTGTTCAAATTTGCTCTTTGAATAAACCTTACCAAACAGCTTATTTAATTTTTAAATTGTCAAACCCATAGCTTGGTGAAAACCAAAAAATATGCATATAAGCAGGAGTAAGGAAATTATGGCCCCCCCATAATTCCACCCCCGCAACGACACCGTGTCCCTCATCTTGGGAGCAAACCCTCCAACCTTTTCCTCGTGACAGAAACATTTCTTTCGCTCACCAAAAAAGCCAGCAACTTGTTTAAGCTGCATTGTCACTCGCTCTTTCACTTTCATAATCTATCACGGACAATTTTCCATGTTAATCAATACACTTTTATTACATTTTTCTCAAAGCTCCCACTGTATAATTTTCCGAACTAATCTCCTATTGTTGGGATCGATGAAATGAGTGCGTAATTGGCAAGTATTTAGGCCAGTGCCTGGCACCTAGTAGGCGCTATATAAATAATTGGCCACAAAATGTGTTTATCGGAAAAGCAGCACAAATACAGGGGAAGCTGCAGTCACAGTCACAAGGGAAGATGTGGGACACACAAATCACACACTACAAATCAAACCCGCTGAAAATGATGAAGGTGATGCAGGGATGCTGCAGACAGCTCAGTGCCCCGGTGCCCACCCCCCTGGTGGGCTTGGATTTCAGGGGTCCTGGAAGGTGGGATCATCTGAGGCTCCAGACCCCCCGCTCCCTGGCTCCAAGCTCCAGCCGGGGCTTGGTCGCTGGGCGTCCCCTGCCCACAGATCCTGCACTCCTGTCCACCTCGGTCCACCCACGACCCCTTGCCTGAGCCCTGGCCCGCCATGGTCCGCCTCCACTTGGGCTCTGCTCAAACTGGCCCTTTTCCCCGTCTCCAGCACCTGCTCAGAGGGGCTCCAGTTTGGCCCCCTGAGTGGAACCTGCAGCCCACCCGCTTCTCTCTCTCCCCACTGCCCCCCCAATCCCGCCTTCAGGGCGATGGCTGCTCCTCTGAGTTGTCGCTACAGTCCGGACTCTTGGTTCTTCCTCTGCTCTACCCCAGAGCAGTGCATGTCTGAATGAGCCCGAGCTTGGCCAGCTGACCTTCGCTCAGCGCCCGGGGCTCTGGATGTGCCACCCTGCCTGGGAGGGGTGCTGAGAAGGTGGAGGGGCTCCCCTGACCCCCAAGAAGAGCCCTCCTGCTGCCCTTGTCTCTGTTTCTGACTCTAGCGAGAGGACCTGATTCTTTTCAGAATTTGCGTTCCACTTTCTCCTTATGTCCCGGGTCTCTGCGAAGTCCAGCAACGAATCCTCGGGCCATACTCTCCACTTTGGGGTGTGGGCTGGGGTTCATAAAGATAGGAAGAAATTTGACCTGAGACATTGTCCAAGCCACAACCTGCTCCACCCCCCCCCAAAAAAAACCCTGCAGCTTGTGCCAGTGCCGTTCCTGATGCTTCTGCCTGCAGCCCCTTGCTGAAACTCTGCATTCTCCCTGGCCTCTGAACACCCCCAGCAGGGAGCCAGGACACCAAGCGGCCTCGGATAACCAAGCTTAGGGAAGAGCAAAGCCCGTCCCGGCCCTCCACAGGGCAGCGACCACGCAGGAACTGGACACGCAGAAACATGCACACCTCCAGCCCTCAGAGGAAACCCCAGAACCTTCGGATGCCCTGGAGAGGCCACAAGTCTGCCTGAAGCTTCTGTGCCTACGTGAGAAATGGACCGTTAAACCACCCAGCTGCTGGCCTGTTGTGTGAACCACCTGTATTGCCCCGCCCTGGACGAGGCCCCCCATCCAGGGCACCCTTTGGCAGCCCCCTCCAGCTGCCACAGCACCCCCAGTCTGGCCATGGGGCACCTCCTGCTTTGATCCCCAAGCAGGAAGGCAGCCCCACAGTCAGACCACCGTGACCTCCCTCTGCGTGTTTCCTTTCCCCATGGAACCCCCCCCCCAACTCCCACATTCCTGGTCCCCCCAGCTGTGATGAAGGACACCTGGCCACTGTGCCCAGGAGGGGTCCCGGACTCCAGCTGGTAGTGGGAGGACCGTCCAGAGGAGCCTCTCCCTTGAAGAGGTGCCTGCCCCTGCCAGAGTGACCTCCAGGTTCAAGGTCTGGGGCCCCCGGCCGTCCTGCAGCCCAGAACTCTGCCCTCTGCCTCCCTCAGGCCGCTGATTCCTGCCAGCCCCACTCCTCCCGGCCACCCTATGAGGCCTGTGGCTGCCCGTCAAGTGACCCCTGGGCACCGCCCAGCCTGGGGCTCAGGGCCCCGTGGGGTCCAGGATGCTCAGAGGCACTCTGCCCACGGAGCGCAAAAGCTGCCCGTCACTGCCATGTGGGCTGAGCGAGTGGGCTGAGCGGACCCCGGAGGGGTCCCGGACTCCAGCTGGTAGTGGGAGGAGCCTCTCCCTTGAAGAGGTGCCTGCCCCTGCCAGAGTGGACCTCCAGGTTCAAGGTCTGGGGCCCCCGGCCATCCTGCAGCCCAGAACTCTGCCCTCTGCCTCCCTCAGGCTGCTGATTCCTGCCAGCCCCACTCCTCCCGGCCACGCTATGAGGCCTGTGGCTCAGGGCCCCGTGGGGTCCAGGATGCTCAGAGGCACTCTGCCCATGGATCGCAAAAGCTGCCCGTCACAGCCGTGTGGGCTGAGCGAGTGCCCGCTCTCGTGACCCCGCACTCCTGCCCGCGTGCCCTCCCCTCAGCCCAGAAGGCCCCGCTGGAACCACAGAGGTGGCGTGTGCATCGTTAGCTGTGTAACTGTGGCTATGTGCATCTTTAAAATTAGCGCCATTGTGCTAACCATCTTACCGTCTTTTCCCGCCATGAGTATCTGAAGGCCTAATCTTACAGGTGGATGTATTCAATATAGTTCATTTTCTCTCCAGTGAATTAGGGTGAAGACTTTCAAGTGGTTCTTTCCCACTGTATCTATTAGCAGCTGTAGCCCCTTTTTCTTTCCCAACGTTGTATCTATTAAAGGGATAAAGGAAAAAATGCTGCTGGAGCTTTGTTTTATTAGAACCAACTGTTGACTCACTGATTCTCTGGTGGCGCAATCTGTGTGAGCTAACTGCTGGCTTCACGCTTTCTCCAAGATGACACTCAGTCAATTTCGTTTTAGCCTTTATTCTTTTCTAATAACATTTATTTTATTTTACTTAAAATAACATTGCTTTATAACATTATAGAAGCTTCAGCTGTGCACCACTGAAAATCAACACGTGGGCCTCCCTAGTGGCACACGAGGTTAAGCCACAGCACTATGAAGCTATTGGCAGCCACTGGGAGTGACCCACAGGGCGCAGCAGACTTCTCCTGTCTTCGCACTGCTCCCCTCAGCAGTGGATTTCAGTAGATCCGCCTGTTCTGCTCCCCACTCTGGCTCTGGTGAGTCCTCTCACCCCTGTACCTCTGGCCTGCACCCCAGCTTTTGTATGCATAAATGAATAAATCTTTAAAAGAAAATCAATACGTGTGCCTGCTTCATAAAGCTCAAGACTACGGGTCTAATTCTGTGTCCTCCACACCCTGCCCCCTCCGCCCCTCCCTTCCCTCTGGTAAACGCTAATTACTCTTAGCATCCAAGTGTTTTTGCTACATTCAGTTCATCTCTTTGCTTGTTTACTCTACATACTAAATAGGATTGAAATCATACGGTGTTTGTCTTCTGTCTGGCTTACAAAATTACCTCTCAATTACAACTTTTAATGGTAATAATAGGCAATCTTTTTATTTTTACACCTTTGTAAACAATCACGAATAAAGAGGAACTCAGTCTGTTTTCAGTTTGTTATCTTATTGCCCCAGACAAACCTTTGTGCTTTTAAGTATCTCGTGTGGACATCTCTCTAGAAGATCTCAATTACTGTTCATTCACTATTTCTGTTAAAATAGACTATTAATGAAAATGAAAACATGGACAGGATGTCCATGTCAGTCAGGAAATTGTTCCTCCAGACGTACAGGCACTGTCTGGAAAACCACAGCTTCTTCCAGCCACACTTTGAACAAAACTTGAATGCATGAAGTCGCGGTATCTTATGTGGGCCGTGAGAGATCATTCAAAATACATTTAAAAGGGAGTAAAAGGAAACCTCCAAGTTTCTTGGTGTAGTTTTGGCATCTGAAATCACTGATCTGGTAGAAGGTGAAGAGTGCCCCTCTGTTCCAGGATCTGATGGGGGACGAAACACAGCCAGGATGGGGTGGCCTGCAGGCTTGAGGGGCCTGGAGGGGCGCGGCGAGTTGCCCTGAGGTGGGTACCCCGTCATCACTTCACAGAGACGGAGAGGTGGAGCTGGGGGCTTTAGGCCCCCCCTAGCCGAGCTGTCTGATACACACTCACCACCCAGTGTGGGGAGCCATCCCCACCCCCACTGGGTCCAGTGCCACCCCCGACCCACAAGCCCTGGCATTTCTTTCTTTCTTTTTTAAAAAGATTTATTTATTTGTGCATACAGAACTGGAGTACAGGCCAGGGGTACAGGGCTGTGAGAGGCTTCACCAGAGACAGAGCGGGGAGCAGAACAGGCCGACTGACAAAGTACACTGCTGAGGGGAGCAGCGGGCGGGTCAGGAGAGGTCTGCACGCCACGTGGGTCACCTCCGGGGCAGGCGGGGATCGAACTCGTGCTGAAGTGGCTTAAGCTTCTTAGTGCTGTGCTCTAACCCGCTGCGCCACCAGGGAGGACCCCCTGGCATTTCTTATAGCACAGGTCTTCGAGAGTCTCCCTCAATGACGCGAAGTGAGGGCATCCTTCATCACCCCACCCATTTCTGGGTCATCTCCCGTGCTCTGACTAGGGGGGCGGGAGAGACAAGGGTCCCCTGAGCTTGTGCCTTCTCAGGGTGTGAACAGAGGATGAATGACAAGAGGTGCAGAGCTGCCTGTGCGAGGAGACTCTTCCAGACACAGACTCAGGCAGGGGGGAGGGGCGGGAGCTGGGGGCCTGGGATGGGAGCACAGGGCCGATCCGAGCGGGCTTGTGAGGTGGCGAACTCTTCAGGGAGTGGGCTGGAGTCTCACTCACAGGAACCAACTGGGCTGGAGGGACAGGCGCTGCAGGTCAAGTGGCCCCAACCACTGCCCTCCTGGGAGCTGAGCAGGGAGGGGGCTCCTGACTCCTGAGGCGGGGTGCCCCGGGCCTGTGTGCCCGACAGCGCCCCTGCAGGCGAGGGCGGGAGATACCACAACCTGCAGAACTGCAGGCCCAGCTCACCAAAGACGTTCCTGGCTGGGCTGGGGCGCTGGGCAACCTCCAAGGGACACGTGGCTTCAGCACAGACCACAGCTGGTGGCCCCTGAGGAAAGCAGCCAGCAGGAGCTCAGCCGTCAGTCTGCCCGCCCAGGGACAGGTGCAGCGGCCCTAACCTGGCTCTTCTGGAAGCTCCTGGGCCTGGATAGGTGGGAGATGGCTGATGGGGGAGTGTCCAGATCTCTGAGCCCCTGGAGGCAACGAACCAGCCAGGAGCTGAGAGCTGACTGTGCCCAGCCTTCCCGCAAAGCAGGGCTGGGGGGTCGGGGACCCCGTAATGGCTGCAACAGGGAGGGGCAAGTCAGACAGAGGACTACTACCCACTGGATTTTGTGACCCGATATAAATCCAAAGAAAAAAACCACCAAGGTACCTCATAATCAATTCTGAAAACTAAAGATCAAGAGCAAACTCTTGAAAGCAGCGGAAGAGAAATGACACCTTCCAGGTAAAAGCAAAATAATTCAAACAGCAGATTTCTCTAAAAATCTACACGAAGAGATACATGACAGATAAGCCAAAATGGAATTCTGAAAAAATGTTGAGCTCGTTCTTGAGAAGACAGGCAAACAAAAACAGAAAAAATGAAAAACAGAGGCAACCTAGAAAATAAAATTAAATAGCAGATTTACACCCTAACATGCCAATAACTGCATTAAATGCTCCTGGCCTCATCCTATATCATTTATACAACATTCTCAAAATGACAAAGCTGAGGAGCTAAAGAGCACATTAGTGAGCGCCAGGAGTCGGGAGGGCAAAGCAGGGGAGAGGATGGAAGGGCATTCGAGAACAACCTTGCAGCCACAGCCTAGCGTGGGGTCCTGACTGAGGTGGTGCTGACACAGCCACAGCCCCCCCCCCCCACACACACACAGGTTGCTTCCTTTTCTGCTTCCTGGTTGACCCTGCACTGAGTCATTACCGGCATGATGCAGTCTCTGGGAGAAGTGGATGAAGGGGTTATGGGACCTCAAAACTCTGTGACTTCCTGAGATTCCATAAATCTCAAACATGTTGAAAACCACCAGATTATAATTTGCATACACCTTCTTCAAAAGGTCAATAATTGTTGAGGAGTCTCTATTCCACTCTAGTTACTTGAGCAGGGCATCTTGGAGGACAGGTGTCATCAGATGTCAAATCATCATCAATCAGTTTGGATTTGAGAGATACAGTCACAGCCATTTCCACTGAAAAATATACAGGAGGGGTCCTCCCTGGTGGCACAAGGCTTAAAGTGCAGCACTATGAAGCTGGCAGCAACCGTTTCACCGGGAGTTCGATCCCCGGCCAGGGAGCTGACCCACATGGCGCAGCAGACCTCTCCTGTCTCCCCACAGCTCCCCTCAGCAGTGTACTTCGTCGATCTGTCTGTTCTGCTCCTGGCTCTGTCTCTGGGGAATCCTCTCACCGCCCCTGCACCTCTGGCCCGTACCCCAGTTTTGTATGAGCAAATAAATAAATCCTTGAAAAACATACAGGAAATGAAAGGCCAGAGGTCACGTTCTCTGCACTCAGTGCCCATGAAAACTGCAAACAGACTTCGCGTTTATATTTAAAATGAGTTTGCTCCCAGACTTTCAATAACTCAATTGTTTTCAGCTGAGTCCCTGGTGGGACAGATGAAGGACAGGCAAGTCCAGGGCCACCCTCCACTGGGAGCAGAACCTGGACAGTATAAGTCCTCTACCTCTGCAGACCTGCCCATTGATGGTCAGTACCACCTTTCAACATCCTGTCACCAGAAAAGCCCCAGAGCATTTTCTGAGATGTTCCCTAGACAGGAGTGTCCACTCGTGAAGCATCCCAACCTAAAAGGACACCGGCTTCCCCAGGGACGCTCCTCCCCCACAGTCCTCTCCAGCCTGTCCGCAGGTCCTGCTTGCCCTTCACTGTCACTGCCCTGTGAAAGTCACATCAGGCCCTGCCCCCGCCAGCCACTCGAGCCGGCCAGCTCTCATTTCCTGCAACTCTGAGCCTCCCAACCTCCTCCACACCCCGTTCTGTCCCCATGTGATTTCCATATTCGTGTGGATGAATCTTCCATAAGTCAAGTCTGTACTTTCTCACTGCCAATCGCCTTCTCCTTTGACCCATCCCCATTGCCCACTCCCATGGCCAAAGCCAGCGCTGGTCATTTCCAGAGCTACACCCATCCTCCCTCCCCACCCATCATTCCAGTCTTCCCAGAGGTGTGGTGCCAACTACCCAGAGCAGATGACAGATCTTAACCATGGTGCCAAGTGACAGCCAAGCAACAAAGTCACCACACCGTCACCACAGTGTGTCACGTAGTGGTTTTAAGACAAACGCAAACATGCAGCACTCATGTGCTGGGCCTGGGCAATGTCCTCGGTGCCAGCCCATGACAGGTTCGGGGAGGGAGGGAGACAGGCAGAGGGATAAGAGCAAAGGGGGGAGAGACAGTAAGGACTCAGTGTGCTGTGTGCTGAAAAATAGCGATCAACTGAAATCCCTGAAAACATGCAGTCAGGGGCCGGTCCGAGGGCAGAGGGCAGAGATCTGGGCTGCAGGATGGCCAGGGTAAGATGGTTAGCACAATGGCGCTAATTTTAAAGATGCACATAGCCACAGTTACACAGCTAACGATGCACACGCCACCTCTGTGGTTCCAGCGGGGCCTTCTGGGCTGAGGGGAGGGCACGCGGGCAGGAGTGCGGGGTCACGAGAGCGGGCACTCGCTCAGCCCACACGGCTGTGACGGGCAGCTTTTGCGATCCATGGGCAGAGTGCCTCTGAGCATCCTGGACCCCACGGGGCCCTGAGCCACAGGCCTCATAGCGTGGCCGGGAGGAGTGGGGCTGGCAGGAATCAGCAGCCTGAGGGAGGCAGAGGGCAGAGTTCTGGGCTGCAGGATGGCCGGGGGCCCCAGACCTTGAACCTGGAGGTCCACTCTGGCAGGGGCAGGCACCTCTTCAAGGGAGAGGCTCCTCCCACTACCAGCTGGAGTCCGGGACCCCTCCGGGGTCCGCTCAGCCCACTCGCTCAGCCCACATGGCAGTGACGGGCAGCTTTTGCGCTCCGTGGGCAGAGTGCCTCTGAGCATCCTGGACCCCAAGGGGCCCTGAGCCACAGGCATCCCTGATCACAGCTGGGGGGACCAGGAATGTGGGGGTAGGGGGGGTTCCATGGGGAAAGGAAACACGCAGAGGGAGGTCACGGTGGTCTGACTGTGGGGCTGCCTTCCCGCTTGGAGGTCAAAGCAGGAGGTGCCCCATGGCCAGACTAGGGGTGCTATGGCAGCTGGAGGGGGCTGCCTGGTCCAGAGGTGAGTGAGTGCCAAAGGGTGCCCACCTATACCTCCAAAGGGCTGGTGCCCCACCCAGGGCTGACAGACCCAGGAGGCCCTCATGACAGGCCATATGCTCCTGGCCAGAGGCCACCTGCGCCCAAGAGTCTGGGCAGCTGCAGTTCCTGGGTCTCTCTGAGGTGTGAGGAGCACAGGGGAGATCTGCAGAACCTGGGGCCCAGGCAGGTGGCGCCCACAGAGGCTGTCAGGGTGTGTAAGGCAGAGGGGGTTGGGGAAAGGTGGTTGGGTGGAGAGGTTCTAGGAATGGGGTGGTGGAGGGGCCTGTCCATAGCATCGGGGGGAGGAGAGAGGCTGAGGTAACAGGAACAGTCACCAACTCTAGGCCATGGGGTACCTGGGGCCCTGCATGAGGCTTCATCTCCAGACATCAGAGCAGCTCCGCACCCAGCCCCGAGGCCCCTTCCCTGAAGGCCACGAGGCAGAGATGGGGTGCACACCGCATGTGGCAAGAGTCGGGAGGACTCAGGTGGAGGGCCCAGTCCTCAGTCACAGGGTCCCCAGGATGTGCAGCTGAAGAAGCAACTCCTTCCTGCTGACCCAAGGGAGAGCAGAGGGCAGTGTCCCCTGTTCTTTAGCCAAAGGCAAGAGGGAGGTTGGTGTGTTGGACTAGAGAGAGGAGGGGCCAGCAAAAAGTTAGGTGGGGACCAGCCCACCCCAGGACCTTGCTGCAAATCACCCCACTTTTTGCCATCTACAGGAGCGACTCCCAGATAGGGGGCAGAAGGATGCCTGGAACTGGCTGAGAAATGCTGGTGGGCTGTAGCCTATGGCACAGGAAGGGGGAAACCCCTCCCCACCACTGCCCACAGGTCAGTTCCAGAAAAGGTCACGTTTGCACCCCTGACTTTCTGGCCTGTGACATTTGCATCCCTTGCAGGTTCAGGGCACCCTCCAAGGAATTAACACTCAAGAACCTTTGTCTCAAAAACATGAAGTCATGTGATGGGAAAGCCAAAACCAGAAAATAGATTACGAAAATCATCCACTTAGAAAGTAAAGATCTGGTTGGAAAAACAACAACAATATTAGCAGTTTCAAACATCAAAACAAACCATAAAATGGGGGAAAAGAGAAATTCCAACACATGGCAGACAAAAGCTAGTCATATAATATACAAAGTGCCAACTAGTCAGCAATAGCAAAATAAAGCACTGGCAGTAAAAAAAAAATGGTGGAAAGGAAACACAAATAGTCAGAGCAAGTTAATGTGGTTATTTCTCAGGGAAAACTGTTCCACTTCACTCATGCTTAAAACATCACATTTGAAAAAGAATGGGATTTTACAGTTAATTTGGTAGTAAATAAAGCCTTGTACTGGTGTGCAGAAAAACACATGCTACTTGTTGAGGAGACTGGGTCCTTCATGTCAGTGGCTTAAAGCCAGAAAGGGACAGATTGCAGAGATCCTGGTACCTAAGGAAACTTCTAGGCCTGCTCAACTGCTGAATATAGAAGGGAAGGGATGAGGATGGAAGAGAAGAGAGATGACAGGGTGGGTGTGTAGCTGTCGGACTACATTTGTTCTTTATTGAGACATACTTCATTTTCCTAGAATGTTCCCTCCAGAGAAGTCCCTGGAACACTTGAGGCTTTGGCAGTAGCAGCTGAAATGCTCTCTGAGAAGGTCTTTGGTTCCTAAGGCATAGCTGCAGAGAAGGTTCCTGGGTTTCATGGATGTGCTGATACTCCAGATTAGCTCTTTTAGAGGAAAGTGCAAGGTTAGGGTGGGGCCAGGCTCCAAGAAATCTTGTCAAATGGGCGGCCTCCCTGTGACTCAACCATAGAAGTAAACTCAATCCAGAGTGGCTTGAGGGGGTCATCTGCTTATCCCAGAAATGGAAGCTAACTGAATTGAATTAAGGGCTAGCTGAGAGAGGGTGGGATTATGAAATGATCTCATCATAAGGTATCTAAGTATGATGGGTCTCAGCCAGTGTGGTGAGGGGCAGGGTTGGGAGGAGGGAGTGCAGAGGCAGGGAACAGAGCTGCATTTTATCGCATTCTCGGTTTTAATTGATCAATTGTCTGAGTATAGAATTCTAGGTTCAGACTTACTTGGTTTTAGCTCTTTGAAAATATTATTTAATTAACTTCTTGCCTCCACTTTTGCTGCCAAGAACTGTGATTTTTATCAGGAGATCTTTCCTTATAATGCTGTCCCCCTGGTAACTAATAGTATTGTTTCTTCATCCCTCATATTTTGACATATCCTTGGATGTAATTATGATTTGTTTTTGTTACATGGTGGTTTGCTCAGCTACACACTTGGTGTGATCTTTCAATCTGGTAATTAATTTCTTTTCAGTTTTAAACACCATTTTAACATTCACTGTTGATTGATGAGTCACCAGCTTCACCAAAGAAAACTTATTTTAAATGGGTATAGGCAAAAATAGCCAAGACAACTTTACAGGAAAAGAAAGTTGGAGAACTTACATTGGCAGCCAGATTTTAAGACTCCCTATAAAGCTGTAGCAGATAAGTCAGCATGGCATTTAGGGAAGAATAGGAAGGCTCTGAAGGAGATGACAGGATTGAACGCATTGTAGAGCTGGATTTTATGGTTTAAATGCATTTGAGAGGCTGTCTTTTAATAGGTGAAAATAATCCACTCACATTTACTCTTCCCAGTTTATTTTTTTCTGTTTACTATAACTTTTGCTGTTTTTCCCATCCTGATATTCATTGGGTCTTTAATTTCTTTGATCCCATTTCTCTCTCCACTTCTTTGAAAGTTATGCACTTTAATTCTTTCCTTCGGGTCATTATCTTTAGGTTATTAGTGCACATACTATTTTTTAAAGCAAGTTGATTGAGGGTCTCTGATGTGACAATGTGACCAGCTTTCCTGGACACCATCTAAGCCCATGACAGCACTATCTCCATCTCATTTCTGTCTCCCAATTTCAGCATAACCCAAGTCTTTTTCAGAAATAAGATATAATCTTATTTTTCCCCCTTAACAAACCCATTGCCCCTCCTAGCTCCAGAGATAATGACAGAGATTTTTTAAAACTTAGACAAAGATCTAGTCATTCACATGTACTGACAGAGAAAGAAATGAGTTAATGAATTAATAGAGACTGACAGATTACCAAGTCCATAGAGAATTAATAACATGGAACTAATGTGTAATGTGCTTAGATGAAGATAGAAATAAATTTTTATTTAGCACAATATTATTTAAATTCTAGTGTTAACTAATATCTGTAGTCTTTCACACAAAATACACAGATCTCCAGAACCCTTTCTTCCTGGGGATGACTTCACTCCTGCCATCCCTCCCAACCCACCTGATCAACTCCAATGTTAGACTGGAATCTTTAATTCTATGTAATTAATAATATCTTGCTTTATGGTTTTAATCACTTCTGATTTGATTATTCACTGAATTTTACTAATGTTCTTGCCATTTCAGTGTGCTCTGTTGTGAGACAGCAAGTAGATTGCCTCATTCTATGATCTTCGCCTTACGTATTTTCAAGTTTCGTTATTGCATACACTGGGGGTTTTGCTCATTGGACTTTTGGTGTTTGCTTCTTTTATCAGTATGAAACGCATAGCTCAGCAATGAATTTCTGCTTGTAATCTCATTTTATGCTCCACTTGGTGCCCCCAGACACTGGTTTCAATGTACTGTACTCCTGACTTCCAGGAGACCAGAGGTCAGGAAGGGGTGACCTCAGGTTCTGGCTA
Source organism: Condylura cristata (assembly GCF_000260355.1). Taxonomy (NCBI): domain Eukaryota; kingdom Metazoa; phylum Chordata; class Mammalia; order Eulipotyphla; family Talpidae; genus Condylura; species Condylura cristata. The sequence continues at coordinate 11,889,965 of NW_004567134.1, read as the reverse complement.
CCTTGCAGGAAGGGGTGGGCCGCTGCAGTGCATTTCTTTTCAAAGACCCCATAATTGCCCCTCTCCCACAATCACAACTGCCCCCATGGTCCTGAGAACATAGTTTTCTCATCTGCATGCCCAGCTGGCCCCTCGGGCCTCATCATCTCTAGTTGGTTCCATTGGTCCTGCCAGTAACCTCTGTAAATAAATTTTTACTTTATTAATTGCTCTGGTGTTAACCCTTCAAGTGTCTCCTTCTGGGGCATGACTGATCCATTATCTTTGACTCTTTAAGATGGTTGCTCCTTGTATTCCATCTTGCTCTTTGCTATACCCCCTTCTTAGCTGATATTTACCCGTCAGTCTTTATCTTTTAATAGATACATTTAATCCATTCACATTTGTTGCTCTTAATTGAGCAAATCAATACCATTATTCTTCCTCAACAGAGACCATTTTCTTGGCATCATTTTAGCCATCTCCACTCTTCTCACATATCCCAAGACTATTTTAAATCAATATTTCTGCAACTGAATCCCTTAATGTGTGTCTCCACTTACCATTGTTTCTTGTCCTGCACAAGTTCGTTTTGGAGTTTTGGTTTTTCCTGGAGTATTTGCTTTAGCAATGCTTTTCAGGGAGGTCTGTGAGAGGGGGAAGCGTTCCAATACTCACACACCCCAACACATCCTGATCTCCTGCCAGGTGACAGGAAACAACACGCAGGTAAAGAAGGCAGAAATTCGGTGTGAGCAACTTGCGTCAGCATTTGCAGGATACTGTGTCATGACTTTCTCGCCTCCCTTTTGCTAATTTCATTCTTTATAGACAGCCTATGGGTTTATTTTTCTACTTTGGTATCTATTAGAGTTGAGCCTTTATCCTACATGTAATGAAATTTTATCATGATGTGTCTAGTCCTTGGTTTTATGGCTCGATCTTCTCTCTACTGTGTTCCTTCATTGGGAAGATGAATTTATTCTTTCTGTTTTATAGGTTCTCAGTCTAATTTTTTGAAAATATTGCTTCCTTATGTAGTCCTTGTTTCTTTCCACCCTGGAACCCTGCTAGATAGATACTGAAACTTCTAGATTCAATGTCCCCTAACTGTTCTTTCCAACTTCCCATCTATTTCCTCCTGTGCTGCATAGCTCTGCAACGTGCTCATCTATTCATCTTTTACATGAAATAGTACATATTTCATGTCCACAATCTCCGTTTGGTTCTTTTTCACAACCCTCTATCTTTGTTTTATAGATGAAGCAGTAATCCTTATCTCTCTGATGGTATTAGCGATCATGTCTCGATTTATATATATTTTACAACAGCTTTCAAAAATTCCTGAAGATTTGTCTGCTAACTATTCTTAGGACACGGCTTTCCCATTGTTGAGGTTGGTACTGGTATCCGTCATGCATCCACGGGCCCTTCCTTGCACACCTCTGTGAGGGGGGTGGCGCTTTCCCTTTAAACTGCCCCCAAATTTCATTCTTAGGATGGATTTGGCACAGGAAGGGGTGACTCAAGCATTTGGTGGTTGACTGTTCTGAACCAGTATTGGCTGCCCCAATTCTCACCTTTTTATGAAAGTCATTAAAGGTTTGATTCTTCATCCTTTTATGCTCCCTGTTGCTATCGTGAATGGCAAGATTTTTTTTCATAGCATCATGGATAGATGTGGAGTTTCCCAGGGACCAATGTGGTGGGAGGGAGGGAAAGAAACAGGCGTGGGCAGGGAGGGTGGGCTGCCATGTAGGCTCAGGGAAGCTGGCCAGAGCTACCTCTTGGCTTTGGCCTTAGCCCTCCCGGGACAATCGTTGTGTGAATCCTTGGCAGGGTGGCTCTGACTTGGAGCTGTCCCTGAGGGAACGTCCCATGAAGGCTTTATGGGGATCAAACCTCCAGCAGATGGAGTGACAGGTTCTTATGTGGGGGGGTTCGGGGGGGTCTCTCTGTGTCAACCCCAGTGTCTTAGCTGGCAACTTACATTCATAGGGGAGCTACTCATTTGTGATGATTTGTCTTCATCCAGCTACCTGGCAGAGACCCCTTCAACTGCAATGAATTTCTGCTTATTCAGAAGGGTGCACTGCACACACCACTAGCAATAATTGTGTCTGTTCGCAAGAGTCCCGCCTCTTGTTTCGCTTTCTCCTGTTACTGCATTAGCCACAATTTACCCCCAGAATAAATACTCATAAAATCGGTCATTATGGGAGTCCTGCTTTTTTTTTTTTATGAGAGTCTTGATTGTCCATGGGAATCTTGAGTGATATTAGCTGCTGCCTTGAATTGTCTCTTTTCTTCATATCAAAGAAAACTCCATAGAGGCCACATAAAAGTGCAATAAATGGAGATGGATAGCAAGGAGAGGTATTATCTGGTGAGTGGTATTGTTTTGTTTTTGTGTTTATTTGATAGGCCACAACCATCTAGTTGTGGCCAATAACACTGGTTTTCCATTGAAATGCTCCTTGGTCCACCGCATGAACCTTTGCTGATGGGCCCTGTGGCTTCTAAGTGTTCTCAAAGGGTCTCTAATGGTCTGTCTAGTGTTCTTCCTTGGGCGGAGATAGCCCACCTCCCAGAGCTCCAGTCCCTTTCCAGCTAAGAAGGATCCAGCATCTTCTATCCCTCTCCAGCCAGGTAACAGCTCTGTGCCTTCACAGCTGGGAAGACCAGAGGAAGACTGGAGCTGGGAGTTTATTCCTGAGGCTACGGTCCGAGTAGAAATTCTCCCTCCCCACCTCAGCCCGTTACCATGTGACTTCGTGTGCACTCCTGTCCACCAGAGGGTAAAGTCCACCCAGCCAGACCCATCCACACCCACCTGGCTGGGCGGCAGGGCAGGAGACGGAGGCCCTGCCTTGAAGGTGGCTGCTTTCCCAGATCTGCTCCCTCTCAGAGGCTCTCCTCTCTCTGCCCTCCATCAATCAAGGTTGTCTCCCCCGGCGATGTTCTCATCGGTTGTATTTCCCTTGTGCTCACATCCCTGCAGCGAGGGTGTCTGGCCTTCAGAGGCTCCGCCTTGGGTCGTGTGATGACCTGGCTTTAAATCAGGCATCACGACATGAAGACGTCAAGTCCCTTTTAATTCTCTGCTGGTGACATCCCTCGCTTGGCTTCCACACCGTCTCGGACACCTCTCTAGTGTGCATTAATCGCCCTATCTGACAGAGAGAGTGTGTTCAGGCAGCGGGCCCAGGGCCTTGGCAGGCTGGGCTGCTGCTGAATTGATGGTGGGTTCAGGGTTCCTCGCGTTGGCTTACACGCACCTTCTAGGGGATGGTGTAAATCGCACCTGCTTTGTAGCTTTTGTGGGATCCACAGACACATTTGTTTTGATTTTCTAAAGTGAACTGAATAGACGTGAACAGATGAAGTGAATAAAAGCATAGGTGGTCTGAGACCATGACGGAAGTTAGGGGGGTGCTGGGTGCGGATCAAAGCCTGGCATCGAGGCTGCTCCCCCTTCCTGAATCTCCCTCCTCCCCTCCAGGCCCGCCCTCCCGTGTCAGCTCAGAGGTTTCACTGCCTCTGGCTTGCCTCCCCTATGCGGCGCCTGCCCAGATGCCCTTCCTTCTGGTTTCCTTTGAACAATGTGATGCCCATCTCCAGGGGCTGCTGGAAGGCCAAGGCCTCCCAAAAATGTCCCCAAGTGAGGCCAGGGGAGGCACCTGCCGGGTACACAAAGCCTCTCACTCTCTGGGGCCATTCCTATGTGGCTTTGCAGTGGCAGGTTCTGGCCAGTCCCAGGGGCATCCTGTGGCCCGTCTGTAAGATGCTGCCTCAGCGCACAGGTCAGCGGGATCAGACAGGCAGCCTGACCAGACTGTTGCCCATCTGCTCAGTGGGTGCTGTGTGCACCATGCAGGGTGACTTGTCGCACTGGTTTGGGATGCCCTGGGCCCTAGGAAGCAGGAGACTCCAATTCACAGAGGCTTCGCTGGCAGGTACAGTCCTCACAGCGAGGCACTGGGGAGGCTCTGGTTTGTGGGGTGCTGTCCCGAGCCTGCTCTTCCGTTCTCTGCCTCGCCATGCTTATTGGGACCGGCCTTGGTCCCCATGCCCCCTCCCGGTTCACAGCAGGAAGGGAAGTGACCTCCCAGGGCTCCTGGGAGCCTGCAGACATTTTATTGGGTGGTCAGTCTTCCTCCGTCACCCCCACCAGCAAGGGAACGTGAAAAGGGGTGCTTTCTACCTGTTCAGAAACAATAGCTGTTTTTCCAACAAGAGGAAGAAGGGGAGAAGAATGGGTATGAAGAGACCATTAGGAGCGCGTCTGCAAATGAGAACCCTGAAGCTCAGAGGTGCAAGAGCCTCGTGAAGGAATTGGGCTTGCCTGGAGCCCACTGGCGATTTCTAGCACATCATCCTCCTTTATCTTACTCCCCGGCACTTCAGAGTCCCAGAAGGAAGAATTCATTTCATTCATGGGTTGGCTCATTCTTTCATCCTGAAAACCTGAGTCTGTGCTGGGCCCTGAGGGCGTGCTGAGGTGTGGGTGCAGTGGCCGTGGCCCGTCCTCAGACCGGTCCAGGGCGTGAGCTGGACAGGGCACCTGGCTTCCAACAGCGTGTGTCTCAGAGGTCACTTGAAGCCCAGGCGAGGGGCTGGCTGCCCGGCTGGAGTGTGGGAACACAGGAGGAGCCTCAGTGGGCTCAGAGGACAGTGGGCATGTCCACCACCATGCAGAGGGACAGTCTGCACACTGGGCTCGGCCCCCAGTGCCTAGAGCACTGTCCCACTCAATCCCCACAGTGACCCGACACCGCAGATACGCCACCCTCCCTTCCACAGGGAGAAACCCAGGCACTGAGAGGTGAGTTTATAGAGCTAAGTCGTCTGATCCCAGGCAGCCAGCCCCAGAGGCCCTGCCCCCACCACTGAGCCTCCCTACCCAGCCTGCGCAGGCTCGGGTGGAGGTAGTGAGCTTCCGGTCAGCGGGGCATGCGAGCAGACGCTGTGACCAGCTAGCCGTGTGCCTGCCTGGCCTCCCTGGCCCCGCGGTGTCTGTGGCTGGGCGGTGGGGGAAGCAGCTTCACGTTCCCGGGTGTCCGGCCCCGTTGCAGACACGCAGGGTGATGGTTTATGTCTTAATTAAACGGAGAGGAGTTTAATTGATGAGCAGCCGGCTGGCCGCGCCAGCTTCCTGGCTCCCTACCCCACCGGTTCCTGCGTGCGGCCCCAGATGCTGCGCCCCGACTAATAGATTTGCAACGCTGATCACTGCTCCAGACCCACTTAGTGAGGCGCCGGGAAGCCTCTTGCCTCCCTGGGATTGGATTGAATCGCTTTTCATTTCCAGCGTCGTCCCATAAATCCCTCACACATCAGCCCGCCCCGCGGAGGGGCGGGGAGCACAGCCCCACCCCCGTGCCCCACGGAGACAATTCCCCGGCAGAGGGGTGCAGCGGCCAGGTGGGGGGAGAGTCAGCTAAGGAGGGCCCGGGCTCCAGAGTCTGCACTGGGCACCAGCGAGGGAAGGAGGAGCTGGGGGGAGCCCATGTCAGGGCACTTTTGGGGTGCTGCCTCCCCCACTCCTGGCCTGGCCCGTGGTGGGGGCTCCTCCTCCCTCTGCTCCCCCAGGAGCAGGCTGGCGCTCAGGGGGACAGTGGGGCTGAAGGGTGCTCAGCCCGGAGGAGTCTGCAGGCAGCTGCGGCCACAGCTCTCCTGCACTGTCCCCTCCTGCTTCTACCTTGTCCTCCACGGGTGCAGTCCATTGCCCCTGGCACACTTACTTCATTCTTCCTCAGTCTGCCTCTTGGAGACCAGAACTGACATTTGGCATCTACAACCCTGGCCGGACAAGCTTGGCTCTGGCTCAGCGCAGGACACCCCACGCCTGGGTGCTGTGGCCCCACCCCTGTGTCCAGGCCAGACCTACAGCCCCGCCCACCCCACCCCGTGGCCAGTCCTGTCGCTGGCCACGCGCCAGAAGGGCCTCCTTGGCGGAGTGCCTGGGTGCTCCACAGCCAGTGAGCCAGAAGGTGACCTCATCCTGGCCGGTAACCATGGAAACCAGGCCCCTGACGCTCCGGCCACACGTGCAGGAACTGCCTCTGTGCCCTGCACCTGAGCTCACAGTGACTCACAGCTCTGCAGGCTGGCAGGACCCTGCTATCCAGGCCTTCCCAGCGCCTGCCCAGAGGGATGGAGATGCCCTCCAAGTCCACCCAAGTGGCAAGCTCAGCTACCCCCAGGTTTTAAAATCTCAAAGTGTAAGTATGTGCCAAGCTCCTCTGTGAGGGCATTTCACCTGCGTGGCAAGTCATGCGCTGCCCCGTGGTACAGGCGAGGTTCAAGCACCCAATGGGGTGGGGATTGGCCTGGCCAGTCTTTTTTTTTTTTAATATTTATTTATTTATTCATATAGAACTGGGGTACAGGCCAGAGATGCGGAGGGTGAGAGGATTCACCAGGGACAGAGTGGGGAGCAGAACAGGCAGATCGACGAAGTACACTGCTGAGGGGAGCAGCGGGCGGGTCAGGAGAGGTCTGCTCTGCCATGTGGTCACCTCCAGGACAGGCGGGAATCGAACTCATGCGTAAGTGGCTTTAGCTTCTCGGTGCTGTGCTTTAACCCGCTGTGCCACCAGGGAGGGCCTCAGCCCAGGCTTTTAACTCCAGTCCAGGGCACTCACAGCAGGTGGAGGAGCCCTGAGGGAGCGTGAGGGGCCTGGGCAGGAACTCCAGAATTGCCAGAGGTCAGGACACGCCCACTGTACAGTGGCAGATGGAGCAGGGGCCACAAGGAAATGAGGCTAGAGAAGTCAGAGCTGGGGCGGGGGAGGGGGGAGCATCACTTAAAAGATGCTGAGGGGGTCCATCACTCGCACACTAATCTGGACAAAATAGTGGGGAGGGACAAAGAATTTACAGGACCGTGCTGAGTCGTCCGGCGATGAATTTCAGGGAAAACGAATCTCTACGTCATAGTCGCCATCAAACTGTGCAGAGGAAAGATCTGACGGCAGGCAAGTCGGTCATGGAAGACCAGGGGCCGTGTGGCAGAAGCCTGGGCAGATGTGTGGGAGGACTAAGTTGAGGCCTGTCCTACAAGTGAGGAAACAGATAATAACAGGATGAATCACCTCCACCAACCTCTTCGGACATCAGAAACTGAAAAGACCAGGAAACGTTTGCACCCAAGGGCATTGTCACATGTCGGCTGTAAGAATTTGTCCCAAAAAAGATCCCACCGGCAGATAAGTGGAGGTCCAGGGCCCAGGAGAAAAGGCAGCGAAGAACTCGCCAGAAGCAAATGTCTCACCTCCCTCTAATCAAAGAGCCAGAAAGGAAATAGCAGAAGTAACAGAAATGTTGCTGCCTTGCACTGAGTTAGGGAAAAGCTGGAAACTGGAGTGAGGGACAGCCGGCAGCCCCCCAACACGCGGTCCCTGAGCCCCACGTCCAGCGGAAGGAGGGCTGGAGACATGTCCAGAGTGGGAGAATGTGTCCAGGCCCTGGATGTGGTAGCCCCAGCCGTGGAGCGCTCCCTCACCGCACAGTGCCAAAGGACTGCAAAGCGCCGTGAACAGGAATATACAAGTCGAAGCATTTTTCGCATTCTACTATGGGAAATGTCAAGCCTACACAGGAGAGAAAATAGGGTAATGCGTCCACATGCCACCCCAGCATCGCCCGGCATCAGCTCACAGCCAGTATTGTTTTACCCCAACACACACACACACACGCGTGCGCCGTTAGTACTGTCTCCCAGCATCAATTTCTTTTTGTCCATAAACACTTTGCGCATCTTGCAGATAAGGGCTTTGAAAACACCGCACCACAGTATCATCCTACCCACAGAATTAATACTTCTTGAATATCTTTTCGTTCACAACTCATATTCAAAATGTCCCGAATGTCCTCAGCTAACTTTTCAGAGTAGGTTTGTCAGAATGGAGACGCAGACAAGACCATGTGCCGGGTTTAGCTCTGTGCTGCTTTGAAGTCTCTTATTCCCCGCAGCTCCACCCCCCCATCCTTTTTGCCTTATGGAAGCATTTTTAAACAATGCCCCCCTACACGGAAAACCATCAACACCCCCGGTGCCAGAACCACTTAGGCAGCGTATGGCGCCTGTGCCCGGGGTGCCCGCTGCCTGCCGGCCTGGGCAGCGGTGGCTAAATATAACCTGGGAGCAGCTGGTCACCGGCTCCTGCCCGGCCTGGCGGCTCACTCGCCCAGCTCTGCCACCCGCAGTGACTTGGCGCCTGGACTTGGCTGTCCCCCCAGTCCCCCTCCCCCGGAACTGGCAGCCCGGCTGTGGCACGCTCACCCCTGGCATGTTTGGTCCCGGTCCCGCACGCCCCTCCTTGGCTGGGTCCCTTGCGCTCGGCAGCTCGGCAGGTAAGGAGTGCCCAGCCTGTGCCCGCCTGAGCCAACCCTGGACCATCCCAAACCCAAGAAATGGGCCCCAGGAAGGCTCCAGGGGGTGCTCGGTGAAAGGTCACCCCCCACCCTGCCACGGCGCGCACTCACAGTGCGGCCATAGTGGGCGAGAGGGGGGTGTGCACTGAACAAATAATTAACAGAATGGGCCCCGGAGGAAAGAAAACCATCATTGTGTCAGCCATGGGAGGACGCAGGCTCGCTGCCATTTCTCCTGGAATGCTTTTTAATGTAGATGGAAATATAGCCGCCTATTTTCTTTTTAATTAAGAGAAACAACCACCCAAGCCCCTCTGTATCCGTCGATTCTCAATCGAGTCCACCTGTTGGAGAAGGGGATTGGCCATTGTCACTTGGTTGCCATGGGAACACTCCCACCACGGAAATGGGAGGAATGGACAGGTGTGGGTGGGAGGGATGGGCAGACCGAACCCCACAAGCCTGGGCTCTCTCTGCCCTTTCTCTTCCACTCTGGGAAGCCAACAAAGGCAGCAGACTCGTGCAGAAGAAAGGTCGGCCCTCCCATGCACAGCCAGGGCGTCTCGATCTGTGATTATGGTCATGCGTAGGCTTCATTATTATGCAGGTCTGGGGGGGCAGCAGATCAGGAGTAACTGCCATTGAAAAGACAGCTCGTTATGCTCACAGATCCCAGGAGGAGGGGTGTGGCGCGTGGAGTGGGGAGCTGCACACTAGGAACCCCAGCGTCACCCCAAAGGCTGGGAGAGGCAGGGAACTGAGCCCTTCACAACAGTTTCTGCAGGAAGGGGTGACCCAGACGGGCACGCAGGCTTAGTCTCGGCTGTCTGGATAACTTCGGTGGGCTCTGGGCACAGCTGTGGCCCCTGGTTGCCTGGCACCTGGGCTGAGTGATGAGGGCAGGGGGGCGTGTGAGAGCCGCAGAGAGAAGGCGAGACAGTGGGCTCGGGAAGTGACTGCTTTGCACTGGAAGAGCAAGTTTGAAGATGCATCCTTCACTGTTGCTGGGAGGAGTAGTCCCTCCAGGGGTCAAAACATCAGAAAATAAACAGTACAGGGGTCAAAACATCTGAGCACAAAGGCATAGTTAAGATAGTGACTCGGGCCCAACCCTGGGTAAACTTCAGAGCCCTTTCCTTTCAGCCCATCTGTGCAACACCAGATTCAGTGACTGCAGCTTCCCACACCCCACCAACTAACTCACCGCTCCTCTTTCCCCACCACAGTGGCACCAGCATCCTCAGCTTTCCCCCAGAACCTGCCCCCATTCTCACGTAACCTCTGTCTGCTGCCCAGACACTGCCTCCCGTCTTGGGTCACACTGTGTGGCTTTGCGCCCCACCTCCTTGAGGAGGGAACTGCTTCTTCACCTTCTTGGATCCAGGAGGCCCTGTGACCACTTTGGCTGATAAAGATGTGACCACTTTTGGCTGATAGATGGCACTGCCAAGTTGGACAAACTCTTAGTCCTGAGCCCTCCTCGCTCCTCTCAAGTCACTCAGTGATGCCCTGGAGGATGAGACACCACCTGGAGGCGAGGGAGAGGCCGAGGGGCTCTGAAGTGCCAGGTAAACTATGAAGAAGTGTGGGGGTAGGGTGGCCCCCCTCCCCCACCACATGGAGCCCGGATGAACCAGTCTGCTGGGCCTCCCCAATTTTCTAGCCCATGGACTTGTGAGCAAATTATACAACTGTTTAGAAGCCCTGTCTTAGAGTACCAAGTTATTTAACAGACGGAACTGGAAAGTGATGCAACAGCCAGCAAGTTCTTTAAATGGAGACCAGGCATCTCCCCACCCAACCTCAAGGTCTCCAATTACTTCTTGTAAAGCCTCAACTTCTCACCACAGCCTGGCCTGCAGTGCTGCTGCTGCCCTCTCCAAGCCCAGTTCCCCTCCTCTCTGGGCTCCAGCCGCGCCAGCCTCCCTCCCCCGTTCCTGGGGCACAGCACCTTCCTGCTCAGGGCCCTGCCTGGCACCCACCCCTGCTCCTGCTCTGACTTCCCCCCACCACGTGCGCATTAGAATGGCGACTCTCTAATCAGTCAGTGTCCATGCACTGCTGGTGGGAACGTAAAATGGTGCAGCGGCCGTGGATAAAATGACGTTTCCTCAACATATTAAACAGAATCACCACCCAATCCAGCAAGTCCACTTCTGCGGCAAAACCTAAAAGAATTAAAAGCAGGGACCGGAAGAGATATTGGTACACCCATGTTCAAGCGGCATGATTCCCAGCAGCCAAGAGGCCGAGTCAACCAAAGGGACAGACAGCAGTGTACTTCCGCTCGAGAGAGTATCAGGTGGCCTTTAACAGGAGCAAGAGTCTATTCCTGCTACAATGAGGTGGAACCCTGAAGACATCAGACTAAGCAAAATAAGTCACCACAAAAAGGAAAATACTGTAGGACCCCACTTCTGTGAGGACTCTAGAGTAGTCAGAATTATAGAGACAGAAATACAATGGGGTTACCAGGGCCTGGGGGGAGGGTAAAAGGGTTCGTGCTTAATGGAGACAGAGCTTCAGGGAAGATGAAAACATGCTGGAGGGGACGCTGGGGCAGTCGCCTCAATGTGAATGCCCTCAATGCCTCTGTGGTACACTAAAAAGGGACTCAAATGGTTAAATTTTACATTGTGGGTTTTTTTTTGTGTGTGACAATAAAAAAAAATCACGTTTTCAGCGAGGCCTTCCATGGCCACCCAATTAAGAGCCTGCCCTTTCCAGACTTCCACAGCTGAGCACAAACTCTGCTGGGCATTCTGCTCCTGGAGGGAGATAGAACACACGAGGTCTCCACATGTGGCTGAAGCGCTGGGGCTGAGGCCGTCATGTGGAGACAGGCAGGTAGGCTGGGGGGTTATAATGACCAGCTCTGGTGGGTGATAAAGGGGTGGCATGCTGTTGAGTACCAGGTATGCCCCTTGCTGTGTGCCCCTCACAAGCTGTGTGCCCACGGACCCGCTGCTGAACATCCCTGCGCCTCAGTCTCCCCATCTGAACAAAGAGATCACACCCTTCTCGTGACAGCTCCTATTCTCAGTAATTCTAGCAAACACACTGCACTTAACTTGCTGGCCAACTGCCCGGTGCACAGGCCTCATCATCTCTCTCTCCTGTGGATGTTTTGAAGCAAAATGTGTCCCGCCCATGACTGACGGGACTAAAGGTTGGCCCCGTCTTCACATCAATCTCCATGGGGGCAAGTCCATTGTCTCTCCATCCTCATTGCCCAAACCATGCATGTGGGGTGGGGGGTGGGGTGGAGCTGGAAGGTCACCACAAAGGCAGAGCAGGGACCCCCCCAGGGAATGGTGGGTGTTCTCACAGGGGTGAATGGGTGCAATCTGGGAGAAGGAGCCGGGCAGGACCCTGCCCGGCAAATTTGGGACTTAGGGGAGCAGAATTGAGACCTGGGGGAGTTAAGCCCGCTCCTGCTCATTATTTTTGCTTCCGCACTTGGGGAACAAAGCCAAAGCTACACAAATGCATATCTTTTGGAGCTATTTATAGCTGATAAAATAAGAAATAAAAGATAAAGGTAATCCTCAGGGTTAGGAAGAAAAGCCAGAGAGGACAGTGGCCCTCTCATTAGCAGGAGGAGGGGGCGGACGGGCCGAGGAGGGAGTGGGGCATGCCTCTGCAGAGCACGGGAGCCCGGCCAGGGATAATGGATTAAGCCTGCTTAGGGTATTTCCACAGCTCCGAGTTAAGAGGATCCCGCTAAGGGGAGGAGAAAGTGGGCCTGAGTGGAGGCCAATTATTCGCAAGTCGATAAGACATAATTGTCATACGACAACTTGCATTTTTAACTGTTTTACTTTGATGGGAATATGCAGGCTATTTAAATACATCTGGGCCCAACATGGTTTAAAAAGTTTGGAAGGATATACCCAGAGCGCCTGCTCCATACTTATGCCTCCACTTCCTTCTCGTTTGCCCCCTCCCCCGCTCCAGGGACCCCCAAGGTTAGAGGACACCCGTCACAGATGCAGGAACAGGCACAGGGCACTCTAGTGGGTGCTGAGGCTGGGCAGGGGCTGCGGTGGGATCGGGCCCCGGAGAAAGGCAGGCTGTCCTTGCCCTGAAAGGGGTCCAGCGGTTCCTGTGATGTCAGCCTCCCCCACCCCCCACCAAAGTACAAGGTCTCATGTGTCATGTCCCCAGTGCTCAGAGCAGAGCTTGGGTCCTAATGGAATGAGTTCAGTGCCCGAGAAAGGCCCATCTGAAGCCCGCTGTGCTCAAGGCCAGTCCAGTCCTCCCGAACGACAAGCAAACTGACCCTGCCAGCCGGCCAGGAGCTTCCTGATCACCACCATCTCTCACGCCTGCCATCACAGCCATGCAATTTACTGCCCTAATTATGGTCTGTCTTCTGAAGGTTTCCTTTGCAAAAGCCTTGACCTCCTCAGGGGAAGGACCATCTTTGTAGGACAGGATGCTTCTGTTCTTCTGCTCGTGTGCCTGGCACAAAGCTCAAGGCCAGACCTCAGAATGGACTTGTTGACAGGGCTGGGGCATCAAAGGCCCTGGGCAGTCAAGTCAGCGGCTTGAACATGCGCCCAGTAAGGTCATTGTCTGGCTGCAGCATGGGGCGCTTTTCAGCACCGGGGCGTGGAGAGCTCCGTGGCAAAGCCTGCCCTCTCCAGTGTCCTCTGGGCCAGGGCAGGGGTGACTCCTTGGAGGGAGCAGCAGGTGCCCAGCAAGAGAAGCACAGCATAGCACAAAGAAAACCCAAGTCATGTTCTATTCCATTCACCAAAGCGTGTGTCTAATGGAAATGTAACTTCCTAGTAGCCACATTAAAAAAGGACATGGGCTATGGGGCAGGCGAGATCAATGTTAATCACACACATATCCAAAATATTAGCATCTTAATGTACAGCGAGCATGAAAATTACTAATATTCTACATTCTTTCTACTAAGTCTTCAACATCCAGGGTATATTTTACACTGACAGCACATCTCATTCCAGAAAAATCATGTATCAAGTACACTTGATGATATATGAGGGAACAATATAGATAATGCCTCATAAAGTATATATTATGGAGCAGGAGGAAGACCATATGAACTTAGATAGAGATACAAATACAGATTTAGATATGAATCAGCTGATGCGTCATGCCATGAAAGAGAACTGACTAGAGAAGCTAAGCACTGAGCCCAGTGGCATTTGAGCAGAGTCTGACGGAACAGAGGTGGGGGTATCTGGACACAGCGTCCCTGGCAGAGGGGACAGCAGGCGTAAACCCTGAAGCAGAAGGGACATGGCCTGTTCCTGGTGGCGTGTGGCTGGAGCAGAGCAACCACGTGGCCTGGGTGGGAAATGCAATCATGAGATGGGCAAGGCTGGGCATCCGGGCAGCGCCCTCTGCAGCTCCCATGCAGGCCGTGGGCTGGGTGCCGCTGGCACTCATGGCAGGAAGCACGGCCCTGGACTTGGCACTGGGCAAATCTGGACAGGTCCCCCAGGACTCCTCCCATTCATGACTCCCAGGAAAATGAGTTATAGACTGCGTTTTGTTTTGTTTTTCAAAGATTTATTTAGTTATGCATACAGAGCTGGGGTACAGGCCAGAGGTGCAGGGGCGGTGAGAGGCTTCACCAGAGACAGAGTGGGGAGCAGAACAGGCAGATCGACGAAGTACACTGCTGAGGGGAGCAGCGGGTGGGTCAGGAGAGGTCTGCTGCGCCATGTGGATCTCCTCCGGGGCTGGCAGGAATTGAACTCATGCTAAAGTCGCTTTAGCTTCTTACTGCTGTGCTTTAACCTGCTGCACCACCAGGGAGGGCCCCGTTTTGTTTTGTTTGTTAAAAAACAAATGGATGCCTGGCCCACCCTGGTGGCGCAATGGGTTAGGACACAGCACTCAATCTGGCCACAGCTGCTTCAGTGCGAGTTCGATCCCAGCCCCGGAGGTGACCCACAAGGCACAGCAGACCTCTCCTGTCTCGCCTGCTGCTCCCCTCAGCAGTGTACTTCGTCAATCTGCCTGTTCTGCTCCCCGCTCTGTCTCTGGTGAAGCCTCTCACCACCCCTGCACCTCTGGCCTGCACCCCAGTTCTGTATGCATAAATAAATAAATTTTTAAAAAAATGGCTGCCTTTTGACAGCTAATAAATACAACGGGTAAGAATTCAAACCACAGCGATAATTATTATTGCAGCTAATATTTACTGAGGGTGCAGCTAAGCACTCGCTGTTAACGGCGTTCACACAATCCTCATTACAGGGGATCTGCGCATCCCCCTTTTATGGATGAGATCACTGAGGTAAGAGAAAGGGCAACCCTTGCCAGGCTACCTCGACCAAGCAGTGCTGTGCTCTGACTCACCCCACACAGCCTGCGGTCATGAGGGGGGTCAGGAACACTACATCCCTCACCCTGAGTCTCCCCCAGAAGCCCCTGAGCTTCTGCCTATCCGCCAGAGCTTCCCTGTACACACTGAAGCCCCCCCCCCCACACTCATGCCTTTCCTTGGGGATTTGCCCCACACAAAGGAAGCCCAGCCATCACTCCCACCTGCCTCTCATTTCTTGTACCATTATCACCCACATTTTAAAAAAAATAATATGATAGTTTATTTTTCACCCACATCTTTATGTGAGAAAACTGGAGTTCAGTTTTGATTTGAGGGGAGGCTTGCCACTCAGGGTTGCAGCAGGACCTGGAGCCTGCTCTCCCCTCCCCCACCCCCTGGGCGGCGTCCAGATGACCAGCCCCCTCGCCCTGCCCCCACCAGCCAGCTGCAGCCTCCCAGCTCCTTCCCGGCCCACCCTCGGCTCATTCTTCCCTTTTAGGGCATTAAGCACAGAAGTATTAAAAGGGATTGTTCAGGCCAGTTAATTAGCTCGGAAGAGGCCTCCACAGCAGCCCAGGTCACGGCCGTCCACCTCTCTTTATTAGCCGAATTGATGGAGACAGCAGGGCCCAGATGGGAATAAATTGAATCCGATGGCAGAGAGGCTCTTGTGCGAGCTATTAACGGTAGAGAGCAGGCCTCACACTTTACTCATCGTCCTTTTTATAATGTCTCTCTCCTGCCACAGCCAGACGCTCCCAGATGCCCACTCAGTGAGGCCTCCCCCCCATGGGGGAGCAGCGGGTTCCAGGAGAGCTCCTGCCTGTGCCCTGAAGTCCAGCCGGGGGCTGCCAAGACACCAGCCTGGAGAATGAGGGACATACTAACCCTTTGAGCAGGGAGGCACCGCCATCGGGCCAGAGTTCCTGCCCCACCCCCCAAGGCCACAAAGGCCTAGAGCCAGGGGAGCCAGCAGTCCCTACGCTGGAGGGAAAGAACGCAGCTGGTACCCACCCCTCCGCTTGTCCTCCCACACCCAGAGGGCACCACTGTCCCCACCTCTGACACAGACCACAGGGCTGGGGCTCAGAGGACGGAGCAGGGCACTGACTGCACCTGGCAACATATGGGGTGAGCCAGGCTTTCCTCGCCCACCACAGCCCAAGAGGAGGGTGAGAACTACCAACCCCACGCTGTGGAGGAGAAAACTGCTCACAGAGAACACCAGAGACTCCCCGCCAGGTCACTCAGCACCAGGCTCTGGGTTTTCAGTACCCTGGACAGGGCTCACCCAATTCCAGGTGGCCCTGGCCTTCAGGCCCTACAAGTTGCCATCATCACAGCCAGGGGGTGTAGCTGCCCCATCCACTGCTGCACCCCTGTCCCCTCCCCCCGCCACCCCCACACACATCCAAGTCCTTGTTTTCCTGGAATATGCCAGCACATAAGCGCCTTAAGCTCTTTGCTGGTTTCCTCTGTAGAGTCCTTTGCACCCAATTTTTGCCCTGCTGGGCCCTCCTGTAAAGTGATAACTCAGGGTCTCAGCTCTTTGTTACCTCCTCAGAGGACTCCTTCCTGACTGTCTGACAGAGACACTTGTCTTCTGACTAGGCAGCCCTCCCAGAACGGCTTCACTAAGGTAGCAGCATTGCCACTCGAGGGTGGGCCCTGTTTGCCCTGGCCCAGCACACAGCGGATGCTTAATGACTACAGGGTGAATGTCAAGCCTGTGGATTGACTGGGTACCCGCCTTGTCCCAAACCCTGCAGGTTTTAACCTGAGAACCCACACACAGTTTAGGAACAAGATTGGCCTTTGTGTGGAGAGTGAAGGTTCAGAATGAAGGGTTTTGTTGTCCCCAAGGCCAAGGCCACACACAGCCAGCTAGACCTCGCTGCTAACCACCTCGCTCCCCCACTCACCTGCTCCTCTGTCTCAGACCTTCACAGTCTAGGGTGGGAGGTACTGAGGCTTTGGACGGGAGTGGTGGTCCTTTGACCTGGGCCATTCTCCCTTGTTTCATACCGGTGAACTCCTACTCAACCGTCAAGGCCCAATTCTGCCTATTCACAGCTGGATACCTTCTTCCCTGAGGGCGTCTGCCTTCCAGCATTGAGGCTGAAAAGTCCTGGGTATGCACTTCCCATCCTTCCCGGCAACTGATAGAGACACAGATAGATTCTGGGGTGTCTCATGAGAAGAAGACCCT
This sequence comes from Condylura cristata, assembly GCF_000260355.1. NCBI lineage: Eukaryota > Metazoa > Chordata > Mammalia > Eulipotyphla > Talpidae > Condylura > Condylura cristata. The sequence continues at coordinate 11,873,091 of NW_004567134.1, read as the reverse complement.
TATTCTGCCCACAAATTCCTTGCTGGCACAGATATTTGGCTGCTGTGCTGAAAATGGTGGTGGTGTTCATCTTGGGGACCCACACACATCAGTGTGAGTTGCCTGCCTTTCCCCACCACCATGCCCCCTCCTTCATCCCCACAGATACCTACATCGGGGGGGCTGCCCAGTGGTAGGCAGGCTGCTTTGTGGGGCCCCCACGAGTTCAGGATCCATAGAAGCTGGGCACATTGCCAGAAGCAGAGAGGAGGTGGATCCCTCCTTTGGTGCTTGTGCTGTGGACCCACCCACTCACCATCCCCCACCTGACACCCCCACATGAGAGAGCAGGGGGCTCACATCCGGGGATCCTGGACTTTCTCCCAGGAAAGCAGCTGGGGGTGCTCCTCTTGGGCACTGGGCCAGTGGGGTTAATTGCTCATACAATTTCAGCCTGCACAGGGGCCTTGTTCATTATGGAGAAGCGTTTCCTTGGGAGCGTTTACAAATCACCTGGAAAACCAGTGACAAAGAACCGACTCCTCTCGATTTCCAAACAGCTTCCCACAAAAGTCACAAATAAGAATTGAGGGCAGACAGAGCCCAGAGCGACTGCGGGCTGAGGAGGCTTCCTCTCCGGAGAGGACTGCCGAGTAGGACAGGGGCTGCATTGTGGGCAAGACGTCTCGGTCCCTCGGTGCAGGACGGCATTATGCACACGGCTTGGGTAAGACAGAAAATGGAGCATGCCCATTCAGATGTGAGGGGTGCAGAGCCCAAATGTGCGAGCAAGCAGGGGGTGGGGGACAGAGATGGGCCTCAGGGGGTCACTACCCAGACATGGGACCACTGAGTGGGCGTGGGGCATTCCCTGACACCAGATGAGGTCACGGCCATGTTCTATAAGCAGTCATCCCCCCTTTCTCTAAGCCAGACTCTGACCAGCAAGTGCATACGTGTGTCTGAATTCCATGTGATCGGGAAATGGGGAGAAGACAGGGAAGTGGGGGGAGGGACGAGGGGCGGGTCTCAACCTGCTGGTGGAGGGAGCCCAAGAGAAACACTCTGAACGGAGGCTGCCCATTCTTATCGCTGGATTTTGTAACTCATTCCCACACCCCAGAAAATTAAGTGACCCAGGAAACATGTCTGAGAATGCTCACAGCTGCATTGTTCTGGAACAGGAAAAAAAAAAAAAAAAAACCTTGGAAGCCATCCATATGCCCACCCACAATAGAACGGACAAGTAAATAGTGGTATTTTCAAACAATGGAATTCCTTACAACACAGAAGATGATTGATCTGTAGGTACACACACCGCTATGAATGAATCTCAGTAACAATGTTGCCTGAGAAAATCAAGTCACAGCAGAATACAAAGGTCTGACTCCATTTATATAAAGTTTAAAAAACCCAGAAAGCCTAAACAACACATTGTTTAGGGCGCGTTCATAGGTGGTAAGCTACGCACTGCGACGGGTGATGGGAACAAGCCTCACAACAGCCCCGCCAGATGAGGTCTGGGAGGCTTGCCCAGGAGGGCGCTCGGTAGAGGGAAATCTGGGGATGGTCTAGTCATTTTACACTCATTTTATTTTCCCTTAAACAGCACATACACATTATACACACTTGAATGCATGACATATTCCATAATAAAATATTTTAATAAGAAAACAATTTTAAACCTCGGGCCAGACTGAAGAAGAGACCCCACCGCAGAGGGAGAGGAGCAGAGAAGTAGAGAAAGAGAGGGAGGGAGAACCAGAATGAAGATGCAGACACACACCGAGATGCAGGACGGGTGTCCCCAGCTGACCTGACTGGCTGCTTTGGGCTGCCGCCTGGATCTGGGCCCCCACACGCACCCCCCTCCCCCACAGCCCCCATCCCCCGACTCACTTCCTGCAGGACCCTGTCTCCAGACTCCTGTTGTGAAGCCCCTTTAAAGACGGAAGCCCACCCTGGCCAGGCCGGTGCTCCACTCATGCCCACTCGGTGATGTCTGGGCTGTGCCACCGGCCTGTGGCGTGATTCCCCCCCGCTGGGTCAGCAGTCTCCTGGAGGACATTGCATGGTCTGCAGTGAGCAGGACCAGAAAGCCACAGCACGGATCGCACAAGCCCCTCCTCGCCAGGTGGGAACAGCATGGGTTTGGGTGGATCAACCAGCTGGGGCCCACCCCGGCACTCCCCACAGGTGTGCCCCTGACTGCACCTCAGGCCGCATCTGGAAGGCGAGCCTGGGCACGGGAGGACGGGAGGCTGGGATGGCAGGTTTTGCAGCACAGCTGCTCGGTGGAGCAGCTGGCGCCCAGCTGTGAGCTGCGCTGTCACGCTTGCCCAACGAGATGCCACACAGGATCTCCAGCCCCACCCAGCCTCTGGCACCGGGTGTGGACACGCCTCCAGAGGCCTTGCCCCTCTCCCTGACCAGGGAGGCCTGTGACACAGTGGCATGCGTGATGCACTCGGGCCATCGGGGGGTCAGCACCCAACTGAGACCCTTGCGATGCTCACTGACTCCTGGTCTCCTCATCGGGAGGATGCAGGGTGGCATGATGTCCCAGTGGACAGCCAGCAGGATGCCCGGCAGACAGGACCCTCAAGGTGACTCCAGTCTAGTCCCACCTGACCGCTGCAGCTGGACCCTGGCCAGAACCACCCAGATGGGCCTGTCCAACCAGGTCGGGAGCCAGGAGAGATGGTGATGCAGACTTTGCTTTAAGTTGTTCTGAACTGCATGGTCATGTCTCCCCAAATTCATATACGAAGCCCTAGTCCCTGGGTTGGGACCGGGAAGTGGGATTTTGGGAGATGATTAGGTTTAGATGAGGGACCCCTCTGGACCCCTATGACATCCTCTTAGGGGAGAGCCCAGCGCTTGCTCTGTCTCCCTGCCCCTCCCTGACCCATGAGGACCAGAGAGGAGGCAGCTGTAGACAACCCCCCCCCCCCAGAAGAGAGCACCCGCTGGGGCTTAATCTGCCTCCACCTTGAACCCACATGGAGCTTGACCTCCAGAATAAGAACATTAGCACTTGTCAAGCCACCCAGCCGGGGCAGCTCACTGGAGCAGCAAGAGCTGCCTGACACTGAGCACTGAGCACTGGGACATTCGCAGCTGACCGCGGGAGGCTGTGGCATCTGCTGAGTGTCCAGGGCTGGACCAATGCCAGCTCTGATTGGGCAAGAAACTGGGCCTCAGTTTCCTTATCTGCAAGGGGATTCCTACCTCCTTGCTTGATGGGAGGGGTTAAATGAGCAAGTGTCCACTGGCCCAGGAGCACAGTGGGTGCTCAGCAGACGTGTGATGTTGTGGCGGGTGATGGAGGTGGTGACCAAGGCAGCAGCTGCTTTGCACAGATTAAAAGGCACAAGGCAGGTCTAGGGATGGCGAGCACTGGGCATGCACAGGGCATGCACCAGGCCACTGCAGGGAGAGAAGCGGAAGGGACTGGCTGCAGGCAGCGGCCTCAGCTCAGAGATGGATAGCCCAGGGGGCGTGGGGAGGCTTGTTAGGCCAGCCCCGCTGGCCTTCCTGCTGGCCCTGGGAAAGGGGTGCTCTTATACCCTCTGCTGCATAGGCAAGGGGCCAGAGCCCATCTTGCTCAAGCCTGGCCTCTCCTGACCCTGTGCTGTCCACATTGGAAGCCCAGGTCACTCTCGGGAGCAGGGGCCTTGAGCAAAGCAGGAAGGAGAACATCCTTCCCGGGGATTCCTGTAAAATCTTGGGGGGCAGGTGGCCCTAGGAGGGGCAGGGAGCAGCATGGAATATTTCTAGACCTGCAAGTAATTTACTATGTTTATTAAGTGGTTATTGTAGGTTAAATAACCACTGCCGCCTTATTAAAAATACTTGAAGATGATAATCGCCCGAGCCTGCCGTTGGTCCCGGCAGCAAGAAACAAGCTGTCCTGCTGAGAGTGACTCTGTAATAGTTCGGCGAAGCCGCATCCAGAAAGTGACTTCAGGATTCTCGGTCTCCGTGCTATCTGGCAGCTTTATGCTCCATAAATACTCAGAGATTATTAAAAACATATTTATTTAAGATGAACAGCTCTCCTGCAGATACAAATCTAAGCCGATAAGGCTCATAAGCCCACTTACAATAATCAATGATAGTATTTAAACACCGGAACAGCTTTGCTTAAACTCCAGGCACCTAGCTCCTAAGAGAGAAAGCAGGCGAGGGTCCCACCTACCAGAAACCGTGGGGTGAGAGTGGCCAGTCCGAGCCTCCCAGTAGGAGGCTGGGAGACCTCTGGAGTCCATGCACAGCTCTCCAAGACCCTCTTCTCTCCCCGCTCCACAACCATCTCTGGACCTCAGTTTCCTCACCTGGACTATGGGTCCTTCAACTGAAACCTAATGAGTCTAATGCTAGTCTGAGAGGGATTTTAAGGGAAACGAAGGCCACCCCACAGAATGGCAAAGGATTAAATGAAGAATAAGGGCTTAAGATCTTTAGGGGTTCTGCAGACACCCCCAATGGAGGGTCTTCTCCACCTCCCCAAATTCATCCCACCCTTCTGTCTCTGGGCAAAAATCCTGTAAATGTTTCTCCTCCCTAGAAAATCCTCCCTCATGTCAGCATAGCTCACTTAGTGTATAAGATTCATCCTTCAGATCACAAACAAATGCCACCTCTCCCAGGAAGCCTTCCGGGACCACCTTACCTTATCACCCTTACCTGCACCTCCAGTTCCCCTACTTTCTCACCAGAGCTCATTGTCACCAGTTGAAAGTGACGATGAGACTATTTCTGCTCCTGCCTCTTGGTCTGGGAGCAACATGGGCACAGGACACAACAGGTGAGTATGTGTCGCCCGTCTGCACCAGGGCGTGCAGGAGAGCTGTGCCACTCTCCAGAACAGCTGATCGTGAGCTTGACTCTCTTCCCCGTCAATGAGCATGACTCGCAGGTGTGTTAACATCTGTTAGGGCACATTGGCCCTCTTTGCTTGACTTTTTCAAAACAAGCTTTGCTATTTAAACAACTTTATTCTTCTATCTAAATTTGAGGGTAAGTTTATTAAATTCATGTGGATAAACTCTGGCTGCAATTTCATTGTGATTGTTCTTGTTTTTGGAAGCTGGACCTTGGCATGAAGAGTCGCATTATCCATAACTTTCATTCATCCATCATTCATCCACTCACCACCCACAATGTATCCATCCATTCTTCCATCAACCATCTACCTATCCTTTCATCCATCATTCGTCATCCATCATCTCTCCACCCATCCATCCATCCATCCATCCAGCCAGCCAGCCAGCCATCCAGCCAGCCAGTCAGCCATCATCTACCCATCCATCATCCATCCATCTGTCCATACATTCACCCATCCAGAAGATATTTGCTGAGTACCTATTGCACACCAGGCCTCTTGTGTGTCAGTCAGCACCAGGAGGCACCGGTAGGAACTTAGGGGTAGTAGATGTTACCCCTAGAGCAGCAATATTGAGGGAATGAACCTGGACCCCAGACTTTGACGTTGCGTTTGTTACATCCTCTTATAGATCCCATCAACACGGCCAGTGCAATCATGTCCTAAGGTGACTTCAGCAACAACCCTCGTCCCATTGTCCTTCAGACTTTCATAAGTGGTGACTGGGGGCGAGTTACAAAAATGGCCCAATCCTCAGCCCCGCTCTACCCAGGCCCTTGCAATAGGATGTTGGATGTATTTCTGCACTGCTTTAGCTAGCCAGATATACTGGAAACAACTCTATCAGTTCTGACTGAGGCCTCAAGCTTGCTTCCCGCCAGGCTCTGGAGTCCCGGCATGTCCAGCATGTCCAGCCCAGAGGGCGAGCAGCCCCGTGGAGGGAAGGCCCACTTGCTTTTGCAGGAGCCCAGCTTACTGACCTACAGAGTGGTGCACTAAAGAAATATGATTATGCTAAGCCATGAAGTCTTGGGGGTGACTTGTGCAGCAAAAACTACCGGAAACAACCTTGACCTTCTCTTTGTTCTCAGGTTCAAAGCTTCAGATCCTCTGTGCCCTCAGTCCCCAGGTGATCTTGAGACCCTGAGCTCCTCCGGACTCGGCCGTGGGCATGGGTCGCCTGGCCTGGAGGTTGCACAAGCTAGAAGCCATGAGGGATGGAGGAGCCATGATGCCCCTAGACAGTGCCATGGCGAAAGGCAGGGCACGGCCTTCAGCCCCCAGCTCTGAGCGTCAAACTTGTGTGACATGTGCAGACTACATCCCAGTGCCTCGGTTTCCTCCCTGCAGAAGGGGGGTGGGGCTTCGTCCAAAGTCTGGAAGGATGACAGACATCAGCTCGAACGGGTCCGGCATAGGTGATATTAACTGCTGATGTCTATTAGACACCACAGGGGCCATGCAGCCCACAGCCCGGGCAAGGGCACTCAAGGAGGAAGGACACAGCTCGTCGTAGTCCTGCCTCATCCTCCACCAATGCCCTGAACTGCGGGTCCCGCCTTCGAATCCAAGCTGCCACATCTTGGGTGCCTTTCGCTTCTCCCCGGGGCCCGCAGCCAGGCTCCCTCCTCACCCAGTGCAGAGTCGGGGGCTCCACCCTTGCTCCCTCAGCCTGTCAGCTCTCCCTGACTTCCTTCCTCCCCCTCCTTCTCTCTCTCCTCCCAGGAAATGTCACTGCAACAACATTGATAAATATTTATAAAGGCAGCGGCGGAAATAGGGCACAAACACGCCAAATAAATCAGCACATTTTAAAACACTGCGCTTGATAGTTGACTTGCGCGGTTGAGGCTGGTGTGCGTGTACGTACACATCCTGGAACATCATCTCACGAGGGCCAGTTCCTTCTAGATCTTCGAATGAGGACCGGTCATTTCACAGATGGGGAAACCGAGGCCCAGAGAGGGCTGGGGCCAGCCCAGCATGGCCCCGGCTGGACGATGGCGCCTGGGGCCCTGTGTCGGCAGGCGGCTTGTGCGAGCTGAGGCTCCGCTTGGCTGGGTGTCCATAAACAGAGCACAGCTGTTAGCAAATGCATCAAAGGATTTCATGTTGACTCTGCTCTTATCTGCGGCAATAACCGTCGGTTTAGGGGAGATAGCCGAGGTCTGTTCCGCAAGCCCGCGCCCACAGGGATCATGCTGGCATTGCCAGCCGCGGGGGCGGGCAGCTCTGGCAGGGGCTTCGCCGGGGAGGACGGCCCTCAGCGGGGCTCACGCTGGACTGCCCTTCTGGGAACGGCATGCAGAGTGCCCGTGCTAGGGGAGGAGGCCTGGTGTCCAGCGGGAGTGCTGTTTCCCCTTAGCCAGTGGCCTTCCTAAGGGCCCCCCCAAGCAAACATCTTGTGTGGGCATCACCTACCGCAAGGCAAGACTCCACCCGACCTCTAACTAACGCCCACGAGACAGACAGCTGCCACCTCCCCTGAAGACCCTCATCCGCTGGCCACTGCAGACTAGCCTGCAGCTCTCAGAGTGGCTGCGGGGAAAGCGGGGTCCCTTATGGCTTATATGGATGGGCGCTGTCATGCCAAGCACTTCACAAGAAAGTCTCTTACTGACAAGTCCTGTGACCAGGCCTTGCCTCTCCTATACCCCATTTTAAGGTAAAACCAAGGATGTGGAGAGGCCCCCAGGGGCCCGGAACCCACAGACTCCCACAGAGGCTCCTTCCCTCCAGGCTGGTGGTGTTTGCAGACTCCAAAAGGGCGCCCAGAATGTGGGGGGCTCTGGGCCTGTGGGGGGTTGGTCTAGGTGGGCCAGAGGGGCTGAGCCATCAGGAGGGACGGGATAGAGACCAGCGATGGAGCTGGAGGCGGCACCGCCCGGAATGCCAGCACCCCCCTTCCCACGGTGACCAGCAGGCTCTGCATCACACCAAGGCCACAGTGCTGCACACACGTGCGAGCACACGCAACTTCAGCCACCAGAGCATCTCTCTGTCACTCCTTTTATCCTCTCTCACACACCCTTCAGGTCACACAAATACAGACACAAGGCACAGATGCCACCCAGCACCCACGAAGGTTTCTCTCTCCGAGGATGGGGGTCAGGCACCCCCCAGAATATTAGGGACAGCAAGGCCTGTCCAGAGGCCATATGCACATGGCTCTTACTGCTGTCTTTGTCACGACTGCCCTTTGCTAGTGTTAGTTGTTCATCGCCTATGGCGGCTGATCACGGGTGCGCCTGTAACACAGGAAAGACATCATGTCCGGGAATACGCAGTTCACTGTGACCTGAGCCTTCAGGAGCCGGCCAGGGTCCATGGCTCGTGTCTGGGGGGTAGCGACTGGACATTCCTGCCTAGAAGTCTGACTCAGAGACCCACACGTCTAGCACATGCACAGCACACAGACACGTGCGCTGGCGTGCAGGCACACACACCCCAGGGACAGTCACAGATGCGCTGGTGGCATCTGAGGTCACGACCCTGGCGCCAGACACCCGCTCGCCTGTGCCACGTGCGTGGGCTTATCTCCCCCACCTCACTCCCCCCCGCCCCCCATACACGCTGGTTCACCATTGTCAACTCCCCCTCCCCTTCCCCAATTAGCCCCGGAACAGGGGCTGCTGGAGCAGCCAATTCAGCCCGGCCCCAGGCGTGCCTGCAGCTAAGAAGCACCTGTCACTTCCAGGCTTCCTCTCAGCTGACATCTCCGCCCCTGGTGCAGCCTCAGAAGCGAGGCAGGGGGCCCTGCTCACCGCAGGAGCACCCCAGCCCTTCCCCGGCCCAGAAGCCCCTGTGCAACTGTCCACCCATCTAGCAAATATTTACGGGGTGCCTACTGTGTGACAGGCGCCCCCCGGGCTCTAGGGACGCAGCGGTGAGCAGAGACAGACAGCTCACCCTCGCACAGCCCACGGCCTAGTGCCAGACAACGCGCTTCTTCACCCGTCACAAAGTAATTGTCAAGCTGCAGCTCAGTCGAGCTCGACCCGGCCTGCGAGGGGTGGGGGAGCCGTCGGGTCCGAAGCATCTGGATAGGAGGCACGGTCTGGGCGAGGGTGGGGAAGCAGGACTGGAAAGGGCGAGGATGCCGGCCCAAGAGCAAGGATGCATGGCCACACCTGTCGGCTCTGATGTAGAGCAGGCACGGGGGTGCTGGAGACCAGAGAGGGAGTTTCTTGGGGAACACGTGGATCCTGTGAGGATGAGGTGAGCACAGAGGGGGCCCTGAAGCCTGAGCCTGAGCGTCTGATCTTGCAAGTGACTTATGCTACTATCAACCGTCATCCTTACAACAACCTGGTGAGGTAGGAACTATTATTTGACTGATGAGGAAACTGAGGCTCGAGGTGAAGTCTTGTGCCAAGTGAGGGGTGGGTCCTGTGGACGCCCGGTGCCTGCACTTCTCTACCTGGGAGCCGTCTGTGCCTCCGGCGTGGACTGCTGTGGCCTACAGTGGCGACTCCCCAGTAAGACTCACTGTTGGGGGTGCAAGGCATTTGGGGTGCAGATGTCCTGGGGCTGGCACTGAACAGCCCTGGGAGTTGGCTCTGGAGCGCGGGGCCTGCAGCCACACCAGTGGCTAGCCATGGGACAGAGGTGTGAGGACCCTCTCTGGCGGGCTCCACCCAGGGTTGCTGCCCCAGGCACAGGCAGACTGCAGGCTCCTCGCCCACCTGGAGGGACCTGTGAGAGACACAGGTCCTGCTCTGAGAAAGTCGGATGCAGCCTGACTGGGCTCTGGAAGTGAGCACAGGTGGACACTCAGGCCTGACAGGCAAGAAGGCCCAGCCTCTGCCCCTTCACCAGAGGGACACTCCAGTGATAGTGGGCACTGCCAGAACTGGTCTCTCTTGTAGCCTCTGCCCCTGCCAGGTGGCTGGAGCAGCGTTCTGCTCAGGGATGGGCAGTCAGGGGATGGATTTTTTTTTTTTCATTTTTAAAAATTATTTTATTAGTTTATTTTTACATATTTTTGTGCATTTTTTCCATCGCAGTTGTAATCCCCTTGGGTTCCCCATCACCAAATCACCCATGTGCCATCACCATAGCCCAGTGCATTTCCCTCCCCCCACTGTTTTGATCCCATTCCCCCACTCCACCCCCACAAAATGTCTCTGGTCTATAGCTGTTAGGGGATGGAATTTTAATTGGCACATGGAGGTCGGGGTAGGGGTAAGGGAGAAGCTGAGTTAAATACCATATAAGTCTGCAGCCTTCACCTTGGGGAGACTGAACAGGGCCCGAGTTCTGCCTGTGCAGCAGCGGAGGGGCTGAAGGCACCATGGGGATCCACCTGGCTCTGGGCGCTGGGCACTGAGCAGGCACCGCAGCTCACACGCCCCACGGGCACCCCAGGCCCCACGGGCACCCCAGCCCAGCCAGGACGAGGCCTCCTCCGTGCTTGTTAGAAGCAGGTGAGCCCAGGCTGGCTGGCACAGCGCACCCCTGGAGCAGAATGCAGAGACCACTGTGGGTTCAGGGTTGCGGCGGGGGGGGTGGGGACTCCACAGGCCCCACCCCACCCCACACCCCGCAAGAGAGAAAGCCTCTGGCCAAGCCATCCTCAGGGGGCCAGCGAGGACTTAGTCCCTGGCAGGACCAGCATGGACAGAGAGGCAGGGTTTCCCTAGCTGGCCCCGCTCTTGGGGAAACCACAGTCAGTTTGGGGTTCCCCCTGGGGTAAGGGGGTGGCCTGGCATCCCTGCTGGAGGGGAGCACAGCCCCGCCTGGGCCCTTCCTCTGGCCCTTGCAGGGTCTCCGGGGCCCAGGCAGCACACAGGGGTGTGACACCCCCAAGCCGAAGGGGACAGCCCTGCTGCTACACCCCAGTGGGCTTGTGGGGAGCCCAGGTTCAGAGCAGGCTGCCCAGAGTTTGGGAGAAAATGACAGAGAGCGGAAATTAGGTCAGACTCTTCAGGAGGAGGAAAAGAAGCCGCGTGACTGCAAAGGGGCGAGAGGCGGGCGCGGCCGCAGCGTGAGACAGCGGGTAATGGGAAAACTTTCTTCAATTATGTGAAGAAGAGTCAGCGTGTCAGCGAGGCCCGAGCCGATAACGGATGACTGGGAGAGGCAGGCGCTTAATGGGTTTTCGCCTGCGATCAGTTAACCCGAGCGCGCAGCCCTGGCGAGGGAGGGGCGAAGCGCCCAGGCGGCGGCGGCGGGCGGGAGGGC
>NW_004567134.1:11812751-11861857 GCF_000260355.1 Condylura cristata | reverse complement strand
GGCGGCTGGGCACAGGGCGGCCCCACCCGGGGCACAGGCAGATGGGGCCCCTCAGTTCAGCCCCCGCCGGGCGGGTCCGCTCTCAGATGCCCAGACCCAGACACACGCAGACGGAGCTGGACACGCACCCACAGCACTCACACACCCTGCGAGGACGGCACACTCCAGGGCGCGGGTTCACAGAGCACCACAGACACCCAGACAGAGAGTCACACACGGCTCCACACCCAGGTACCTCACACATGCGGGGAGGCGAAAGACGCACTCATATTCTGAACACAGCAGCACGTGCTCACACACACACACACACACACAGCAGCACGTGCTCACACACACACACAACACCCACAGGCATGCACTTCTAAAGCTTCCCACACACAGGGGCAGTATCCGGCTCTACCCACAGTCACAGCATGTCCCGGGCACACACACATGCTCCCTCAGGGGCCAAGCCCAGCTTCCTGGCAGAGGCCCACCTGGAGTTTCTAGAGGAGCCTCTGCAGCCCCCCAAATCATAACCTGTAGCATGCTGCTCCTGCCTCCTTTCCAGCCCTTTGCCTGGGGCACACCCCCACCCACTTACCCCTCACTCTGCCTCCACTCTCACCCCACCTGTCCAGGTCCCACCCCAGCAGAAAGAAAGAACTGTTCCCTCATGGGGGACGGGCTGCCACCCCTCTCGCTACACCCCAATGGCCTGGCCCCCAGGAAGGCAAGGCAGCCCCCCTGTTCTGAGCACACTGACTGCCTCCCTCTTCCCACTTGCTCGCCCTGAACGCCATGGAATTCCAGGACTGGATTCCACCTGAGATATGTCATGAAGAGGGGCCCGAGGAATCCCTGTGAGAGTGCACCTGACAGGGAAGACAGCAGTGTGCAAACAGGTGGAAAGGGGGCAGGAGGGTGGGCACCAGCCAAGGAATACAGGCAGCCTCAGAAGGTGAAGAGCCACTGACTGTCTTGGAGCCTCCAGGGGGAGGCCGACGGTGGCACCTTGACTCTGGAACGCCTCACCTCCAGGCCTGTAAAGGAATGAATTTCTACTGCTCGAGCCATCAAGTTTGTGGCTGCTTATCACAGCAGCAAAAGGAAACTAATACAGACACACTCCAGAGGAGATGGCAAGCAGGCGGCTGTGTGTGCAGCGTGGGGACCCAAGGGGGCGCCGTGAAGTGTGGGAGCCCAGGGTGCTGGGACCCTGACACTGGGTGAGACCACCACGGGAAATGGGCAGTAGATAGACCCAGAAGAGGGTCAAGCCGGAAACACTGGCCACCAGTGTTACAAGGGTGCACTCAGCCACAACTCAGAACTGGGCTCCCTGCTAAGAGGCCAGGCAGAGTCTGCACAGGGCTGGAGGCGTCCGTCACAGAGGCCTCGACCTGCCTCACCACAGGCCTCTGCACCCCTGCCGCGTACCCCTGCGCTCGCCAGGAAGGACCAATAGGCTCCACTTGAATTAGGTGTGCTGATACGGATTTCTGTCTCCAACGACCAAAACATCCTAATAGCTGTCTTAAATAGGGAGAGCCCAAAAAGTGGTCTGTTTGACTCTTGGATTTGACAACTAGAAAATAACATCTAAAGAAGATGTCTGAGAAGCTGGAATTAGTCAAGCAAAAAACCGAGCCTGTGAACTTCCCAAAACTTTGAAATATAAAAAAAAGCAAATAAAATGACAAGAGAAACTTTAGAGGAAATGAAGAGAAGAAATCAGAGGAAAAGATGACAGAAATAAGCCTGAAATTATTAATGACAGCAGTGCTTAATTTATTATTTTGCCGTAAGTATAAAGCAAGCCCAATTTAAAAGCCCACCTTTCACTTTGAGTAAAATAAAATCAAAATAAATACTGTTCATGACAGACATTTCCAAAGCCAAGTTGTGAAAGATAAAAACTTAGCTGAATATAAAGTGAGACAGAAAGCATGGGTCAAATATTCATTTCAGACACAGAAACATGTAAGACAAAAGGCGTTACTTGGACAAGAAGTGTTGAAATTTATGCACCAAATTATGCTATATTTAAATTTAGAAGGTAGAAACTTTTAGAAATATGAGTGAGTTTGTTTGGTGAAAATAGTTTTACATATTGAGGCCTATGATTCATTTTTCACAATTTTGATAGTCCAAGTAGGCAAAGAAAAAGCAATAAAGATTCTAAATGGAATTACCAGTAACTGTGTGTGTGTATGTGTGTGCAGAGAGAGAGAGAAGGGGGGGAGAGAGAGAAATGACTAACAAAAGTGTTTTAAAGAGTAATTAGGGGATTGCATAAATTATAATACAATCTTACAATCACCATCAACAGCCAATAAAATTTGTGCTGTAGAATTGTATTTGCTGTTATGTAAACATGGTCCTCATGTAAAACTTTGAGATTTACAAATAGTAAATATCTCCTTTGCAACAACCCCTAGGATAAACTAGTCAGATACTTGACCATCAAAATTTCTAAATTAAATCTGCCAAGAACAGAGAAAGAAAGTGTGCAGGGCATATTCTCAACTTCCCACGGTACAATTAAACTATCATTTTAGGTTACAGAACTTTCCAGAAAGAATTTTCACAAAAGTTGAAGGAAGACATGAATAGGTAGAGACATGACAAGATGACCTTACTATGGTATGTGTATAAATTCAGCACAAACCGAGCTCTTCACCTCAAAATCCAAATGACTTTTTTGACTTTGAAAAGAAGATTGAAAAATTGGCTTAGGAGCTTAATCATAAATGCTGAAAAAGAAGCCCACAACACCTGCTCGCCCAGATGTTAAAACTTGGTAGAGACCTGGTCCTCCCTGGTGGCGCAGCAGGTTAAAGCACAGCACCGAGAATCTAAAGCCGCTTCCGCATGAGTTCAATCCCCGCCTGCCCCGGAGGAGATCCACATGGCGTGGCAGACCTCTCCTGACCCGCCCGCTGCTCGTCTCAGCAGTGGACTTCGTCGATCTGCCTGTTCTGCTCCCCGCTCTGTCTCTGGTGAAGCCTCTCGCCGCCCCTGAGCCTCTGGCCTGTACCCCAGTTCTGTATGCACAAATAAATAAATCTTAAAAAAAAACAACAAAAAAAACCAAAACTTGGTAAAGACCAGAAGATACAAATACGCTGTTGATGGAGAGCTAAGGTCCTGCATGGAGGAGGTGAGCCAAAAAGGAGAAAAACTAAGTTACAGATACACCACACAGTAACCAGGAGATCCACAAAATGGTGAAAGCTGTCCCAAGCTTGACACCAACGCAAAAGTCACAAGCGTAACCATTTCACCACATCCACATCTGAAGCGTCTCTGTGTTAAAAGTGATGAAATAAGCAAAACGGGAAATAAAATCAAGTGAAAAAGAGAGGATGGATTGGGGGGAAGGATTGCCATATAGTAACCAGGTAAAGGGTTAATACCTTGAACATATACAATCAAGAAAATATTAACATACAAATAGAAAAAGGAACAAAGAATATGAACACACTTCAATAGAAGAAATACAAATACCAAAAGGCATTTGAAAAAATGTTCAGCCTCATTAGTATTCAAGCACATGCAAATTAAAACAACAAGCACTCATTTTTCACCTATAAAATTGCCACTTTATTAGTACTATTATTATATCCAGTCTTAGCCTGGGTATGGGAGTATAGGCATTTACACTTCTTTGGTAGAAGCAAGGCGGGAGAGCGTTTTAGAGGGTAATTTCCTTTCCCACCTGCATTTCCAATACCTTTTGACCCACCCATTCTTCTTGCAGAAATTCATCCTAAAAAAAAAAAAAAATAATTAGCCACAAGGTTGTTTATTGCAATGTTTTCTGAATGGCAAAATAAGAAGCCTAAATGTCAACTAATAGGCAATCATTGGTTATAGAAATTTATACAATGGCATTCTAGCAGCCGTCAATAATGGCTTTATACGAATATGTACATCAGTGTTGTATTGTTAAGTGAAAATAACAAATAATGAACTAGTACATACCCAAAAATCTACTTTTGTAAGGGAAAGCAAGAAAGAGTACCCACTGAAATATTTAACACCGATTATCCACGGTTGGCGAGGTGGGGGATGATTTGTACTTGCCATGCTGAGGTTATTTTAATTTAAAAGATGTCCTGCAATAAACATACATTAATTGTCTAATAAAAATAAATGTTTTAAGGAGCAAGAGGGGATTGAGTAATTTATAATACAATCTTACAATCACAATCAACAGCCAGTGAAATTTGTGTTGTAGAATTGTATTCATTGATATGGAAAGGTGGTCATCGTCGGTGGTTAAATGAAAATAGTCCATTACAAAACAGTGTCTGCACGATCATCTCTTTTTGTTTATGAATAGAAAATATGTCTATTTATATGCATAGGAAAATTACAGAAGATTATAAAATGAAATATTAACAATTGGCTATCAGTGAAGAGTATGATGGGGTCTTATTTTTCTTTGCTCCTTCCTGTATCCTCCAAGTTTTCTACAATGATCATTTATGAATTTTATTAATTAGATTTATTAAAAATATATTTGCTCCTTTGTGCCCCATAATTCAACTTCTAAGAATGTTGTCCTGAGGAACTAAGCCCTCCTGTTCTTTCTTCCTTAAGCCCAGGAGGATTCTGTCCCCGGGGCCAGTTGGCAATACCCGAAACATCCGGTTGTCACTCTGGGGAACGGGGTGCTGCTGGCATTTAGTGTGGATAAAGGCTTGGGATGCTGCTAAAATCCTACAATGCACAGTATGGTCCCCACGACAAAGAATATTCTGGCCCCAAATGTCAATAGGGCTGAGGTTGAGAGACCTGCCTGAAGCCATTGTTTCCTCTTTTACTACTTAAAGGACAACATTCTCCCCAACCATCCCGTGCCTTTGTCAAGGGTCACAGAAACCTCCCGACTATCCTCAAAGATGCTTCAAGGAGTTCTGGCTCGTAGGAAGCCCAGGGACATTGCGCAGAATCACCACCGCTCCAGCCCACACAGCCAGCTCCTCCCCCAGCCGCTCCCCGACCGCCCCTGCTCTGCCCAAATGCTCCCATCTCCCGCGGCTCTGACTGTCCCCTCTTCTGCTCATCCTGTGGGTTCTGTACTGTGCAGACACAAGGCAACACATTTTTACCCACGGGCAGGAGTTACCAACTGTGTAAGCCAAATAAAATTTCTGGAGATTTACGAAAGAAAGCAAGCTTTGCTAATATTTTCCACCTGGATCAGCTCTAGTGCATGCATAGAATTGCTGTGCAGTGTACAGATGTTGAGGAGACTGTGTGCAAGTGAATCATGCAACACAAATTGTTTGAAGATGCCTGGCATGCAGCAGCAAAAAAAGAAAAAAAAGGAGGCCTCTGCCCTTTGGGGGGTTGAGAGGGACAAGAATGCAAAGCAATAATAAGTCACCATCTGATTCTAAGAAAAGTGCTGAAACCTCCACCTGGCGAGAGCTGAGACATCGACCTTACCTGGTTTGTCACTCAGAAATCCCTCTAACTGCAAAGCCACCCTAGAAGCAACACTTTAGCATTGGGATTTTCTCCCTCGGCCCTGGGCCATGCTTGTCCCTGCCCTTGATTGTAAAGAATGGAAGAACGTGGCTTCTAATGTAGGGTTATGCTCCACATCCTGTCACATTCTGCCACTTGCACCCAGCCGGGATGTTTAAAACACCCGAAGTACAGGAAACCTGAAGGGGGACTCACATCGTAGGTTGTTTTGGAAGGGGGGTTACGGCTGGCCCAGCGCTGGCCCAGGGCTGGCGTGGCGGGGCCTCAGGCTGCCACAGACTAGCCTCGCTACCTTATCGCGGGGATCAGTGATGAGAAGTCTGGGTTCAATTCTTTTGCTTCCTCTTTCACTTGCCAGCTCAAGTTCCCTTTTATTTCCAGCAACTGTCTGAGATGGTTCTTTAGAGAAGAGTCTGAGTTAGTGGCCCTTACTTTGTGGGTTGCTGTAGTCTTGAATTAGCTGTTCTCACAGAAATACTAAGAGGACCTCAGGGTTCCCACAGGGCCTTCCCTCCCCTGACTGCAGAAGCACACACCCAGTTCCCCTGGGTGGACAGGATGAAGCCCCCGACCACACAGAGTTCCTCCGTCTTTCCCTATGGTAAGGGCCTGGTCCATACAGTCTATGCTATTTACCATCTGCTTTTACAAGAAGCATCTGTTGACCCTCAATTTACAATATTAGCGGGTCTGGCTGAGGATGTTGTTGGCAAACTGGCAAAATCCACAGGCATGAGGTACCTAGTTCATAAATCCCCTGGCTGGGAGGAACGTTGGTTAGGATCCCTCAACTACAGCCGGGAAGAAAGCAGTTTTATGTGTGCACAGATAGTGACTGAAAGCTTGCAGACAGAGAAGACAAATCCACACCCAGAAAAGTATCTGCTTGGAGAAGAATAATGACATATAGGATCCCCTGTAGTCAATGTGTCAACAGTAGACTCACTGAGTCCCCACGGGGACAGGTGCCACATCCAGGTGTCAGCACTGGTCTTTGTCATCCACAGGCTGGACAGATCCCAGGGACAGTAAGCCTCCTGGGCCTCCCTAGGAGAGGGTCCTCGCAGTTGGGCCCACATAAAACTTCCCGGTATGGGGCCTCAGGGAGAAAGAACTGGAGTCAGCAGCGGAAGTTGGCTACACTCACAGAACCCAACATGACCACCTACTGGCCAGGAACCCCTTCTGCCATGGGCTCCTTTGCTGGACAGTCACCACAACACAAACCTGCCCACACTCTGTGTCCACCAGCCCCTTGTCATTAGCTCAGCTATCTGATTCGCCCCGAGCCCCAGAATATTAGCTGCCACCCATGAATGAGTGCAAAACCCCACTCTGGCCAGCCCTGGGGCTGCCTCTCATCACACAGAAGTCTCTGTAAGTCACAGCCAAGTTTTCGCTTCCTTTATCACTGCTCGTAGAAAAATAGCCAGGAAGCTGTAAATTACCTGCTAGGTCACATTTCAGACTTCCTTTCTGGAGCAGCTGGCCCCGAAGACGACGGGAGGAGCAGGGTGAGTTTTGAAGGGAACTGATGCCTTTTACTAGGAAGCTGGCCCCTGAGAGGTCATAACAGGGTTTTAAGAAAGGAAAGACAGGTCTCTGTTTTCACATCCTCCCCCTGTTCCAGTTCGTAGTGTCCATGTCCTTCCCAATCAGAGCCCCAGGTAGGGCCAGGCAGCTAAGTGGTTAAGGCGGTGGGCAGTCGGTCTGCAACCCAGCACTTCGGAGTCCATATGCCATGGCTGTTGATGCAGTTTCTGTGGTAATTCTGCAGCCCCACCATTAACTGTGGAGTCTGATTTCCCACCCTATCAGCCCTGTGGCTCCAAAGAAAGAAAACTGCTTCAGGCGTCCCATAGAAGCTCTCTCACCCTAACCTCTTTTTAAAGATTTATTTATTTGTGCATACAGAACTGGGGTACAGGCCAGAGGTACAGGGAGTGAGAGGGTTCACCAGAGGCAGAGTGGGGAGCAGAACAGGCAGACTGACAAAGTACCCTACTGAGGGGAGCAGCGGGCGGGTCAGGAGAGGTCTGCCGCGCCATGGGGGTCACCTCCGGGGTGGGGATGGAACTCTCACTGAAGCTGCTGCAGCCAGCTTGCAGGGCTGTGTCCTAACCTGTTGCGTCACCAGGGAGGGCCTTAAGTCAAGACTTTAAATCTGTGGCTTTCTCTCTGTGACCCCCATGTGTGTTCAGAAGCAGTCAGTCCATTGCAGAATTCCTGTGGACCTTACTCCCTGGACGGCAATTTAATCTCCCGAAGTGTCACTTTCACTGGGGCCTGGCCCAGGAAATGAATCCAGTGTCTGAAGGCGAGTCGATGCCCCACCTGTTGTATGGACTTGCCTTCTCCACCTCTATCACCATGTAAGTTTCACAGGAGAAGAGACCTGTCTGTCATTTCTACCAGGTGTAACAGATCCCGGCTACGTGAAGAAACCACCCGAGCTTGCTTGTGGTGGGAAGGGAATGTGTGGGTTCACATCACCTAGCGGGCATGGAGGGGCTGCCTGGACCACATTCGTCTCTGCCATTGACACAACGGCAGGCCAACCCCTCAGGCTGGCCCAGCTTACGCCTGAGACCCTCCCAGAGCCCACACCGAAGCAGCACACGAGGTCATGTCCATCTCGTGGACCCATCACCTCCGAGCCCAGAGCCGATGGAATATGCCAGCTGCAGCTGCTCCACGAGAAACAGGTTTCCTGAGAACAATAAAAGTGGTGGCACCAAGCACACACGTGCACGCTACATGTCTACAGGCACACACATCCTCACACACAGGTGTGCACACTTGCATACCAAGAAACACATTTTTCTCCCAAGAAAAAATTAAAACACTTCTTATGTTAGGGAATTGTTAGGAAATGGTAGCCGACTCTTGAATGTGATCAAGACACCAATTTGAGTTCAGGAAAACCTCAGAAGCATATTGTCCAATAAAACAATCAAATTATGCAATAATCACATCATGTGATTCCCCTTATTTTTAAAACTACAATTACACGTGTGTTTGAAAAAAGGACAAAAGCTGATCTTTAAGCAGGGAGGAAGGGGGGCAGAAGGCAGGCGAGGGCTCCTCTTTCGCTCTAGAACTTCTGCTTGATCAGGCGCGTGCACACCCGGCTGTCCAGGCCAGGTGAGCCTGCAGGCACGCAGGATGCTGCTGTCCTGCGCCTGTGCAGCTCCCAGAGCCTCTCGGCCTGCTGCTGTTTCTCTTCTTCCTGCCCCTCTCTGGCTCCCTTCTCTTTTCCTGCTCCCCATAGCCCCCATCTCAGCCTCTCAGCCTGGACTGGCCGCACCAAGGGAACAGACTCCTGGCAACACGCTGACTGCTGACTGCAGAGAGGACTGGGTTCCCTGTGCCCTGCTGAGCGCAGACAACTGGGCAGAGCTCTTCAAATCAACAACAGTAAGATGATGAGGCCGTGGCTTTTGCCTGGTGTGGTCCTGGACGCCTGTCCCCACCTTTGGTTCTCTGGCCTGGCTGGACACTGACCCTCCAGCTGGTCCAGTCTCAGCGTAGCTGCTTCCATCTTCCCTCCTCACCCCCCTGCCCATAGTGGGAAGAGGGGCTGGGAAGGGGACAGAGCTCCCAGGGAGACGAGGAGGGGGAGGCTGGCCCTTCTGGACCCGGATGACCACACGGGGCAGAGTGGAGATATCCCTAGGACCCAGAGGGAGTCAGGACCCCACAGGGAGCTAGCTGGCACCTCAAAGACCCAGCAGGGTTCAGGTACCAGTAGGAACCAGCAGAGGTTCTACAGAGCAGCAGTTAGCCAGCAACTACAGGCCATCGGGATAGATGGACCCAGCAGGGTGAGGCATGAACAGGGCGCAGAACAGAGCCGGGTCCTACAGGACCAGGCGGTGAGTGGACCCCTAAGTGCCCGCAGGGAGTCAGGATGCTGGAGGGAGCAGCCACCTAGACGACTCAGCAGGGAGCCAGAAACCAAAGGGCCCAGCTGGGAGACGCCACCTTAGCCCCTGCGGGGAGCCGGCAGCTATAGCTCCCGGCAGGGAGAGGCACTTAATGGAACCAACAGGGAGCCGGTGTCTGTGGAGCCCGCAGGGTGCCGGCACCTACACCCCACAGGGGCCGCAGCTTCACAACCAGCCGGGAGAGGAGACCTACAGCAGCCTGAGTGGAATCAGGACTAGCAGAGTGGCAGCGACAGGGCGCAGAACTGAGCCGGCTCCTGCAGGACCCAGCAGGGAGTCGGGGCCTGGTTGGGACTCACGCTGCAGACCCAAAAACCCAGGACACCCCCATGCCACCAGGACTACCAGGGCCCAGGGGGCCGCTGACACTTGGCCTTTCACTCACTCAGGGCTGGGCACCAAGACTCAGACCAAGGTCCACAGTACTAGTGACATGGACTGCCGACTAGTGAAGCGAACTGGCCTACAGGCTTGCTGCACAATAAACCACCCAAAGCTGAGTGGCTTAAAGCAACAGCTATTTCTGTAGCTCGATTTTGTGGGTCAAGAAATTGGGCTGGGCTCTGCTGGCTGCTCTTTGTCTGGGCTGGGCGAGGTGCTTTTTTGTTCTGACCATAGCGGGCTTTGCTCATTCATCTGCAGCCACGGCACACCGACCAAGAGCAACCGGAACGACAGCAGGCTTCACTGGCATGGCGTCTCTGGTCTATGCATACCTCACCCCCAGCAGGCTAGCCTGGCTCTCCACGAGGCAGCTGGACAGCTCTAAGAGCTCGAGAGGAGATGGACGAGACCTCTTAGGCTGGGCATTAGCCTATCCTACTGGCCATAGGAGGTGCCAGGTCAGCCCAGAGTCAGGGCTGGCTGTGGACTCCACCCGCTGACATGAGGGGCTGCCTCACATCACAAAGGTGCAAGGTTAGGGGAAAGGGAAGGGAAAAAAGGAAAACAGTGTGGATAGTTTTGCAAGCGTTCATACCACAAATTCTAAATATTTGGTGAACATCAAAGACATGCTCTCTATAGCGTTTACATCAGGATTTTCACAAACTGTTTTCAGTTTCATTTTGAATAAAAACATGACTGAGGGCCAGATCCTGCTCAGGGCTGCCAGCTTGAGCCCTCTGCAAGACACAGTTAATGAATGTTTTTGAGCAAAAAAAAAAAAAAGAACGAAAATGCTTCCTACTTAAAAGATGCTTGGAGACTTCTGGTACCAGCAACTTGGCAGACTATCTAACCCAAAAATCCCCCTGCTGCAAACACAGGAATAGGAGATAAAATATAACAAATATTCTTTTAAAGGCGAGGGAGCTGGTAAAAGCTGGGGCTCGGGGGGGGGGGGGTTGTGGGGAGGGGACTGTAGATCCAGAAACCAAAGCAGAACTGAAAACCAGAGACACAAATAATGGAGCAAAAGAGCAGACATGAAACTGTATTGGTGGGGGGCTTGGGTGTGTGAGGGGCGACCTGGTCACCGCAGAGTAAGTTCTCACAGATTCAGATGTTCCTGCAGGAGCAAGAGTAAAACCTGGACCCTGGGGGAGACTTGGGGTCGAAATGAGACCCCTCAGAGCGAGAGACTGAACATAGAAACAGATAATGACCAGGTCACTTACCAAGGTAGAACCCGGCCCACGATCTGCAGCACCGGCCCAGGAAGCCTGCTCGCTAGCGACAAACTGTTGGGACGTCAGGCCACTGTCTCTGGCAAGTAGTCCAGGGAGCCTGACAATAAGCCCTACAGTAATCAGCCCCACATATCCAGAGCTTGATTAAGAACTCATTGCTTCCCTGCGTTTGTCCCAGCTCCAACTCAGGACCAAACAGAGGAAGCCAAGCTCACCACCCCCAGCCAAGCCCGAGCCACCCCTCTCGTTATCTGCCTCCAGCCTCCCCAGACAGTGCCTCCATTAGGGTGCACCTGTAGCCTTCCTTTTTGCCTGCTATATAGATTTCCCATCCCACTCCCTGCCTTTGAGTCTCTGCCCATACATAAATGACAATAGCTGTCTCCCCTACTATAGAAACTGAATAAATTGCCTGCATTTTCTAGTTGGTTGGTCTTCATTTATTTCCAAGAGTAAAAACAACCTCCAGAAAGGCTGGAAGACGTCTGAATATTTATGGCCAAATAGCTGACTGAAATAACTCTCTCACAGCATTGTAAGTGTGTTCACATTAGAAACAATTATGAGGGCCCTCCCTGGTGGCGCAGTGGGTTAAAGCACAGCAACACTAAGAAGCTAAAGCCACTTCAGCGTGATTTCGATCCCCACTCTGGAGGTGACCCAGCAGACCTCTCCTGACCCGCCCACTTTTCCCCTCAGCAGTGGACTTCGTCCATCTGCCTGTTCTGTTCTCCACTTTGTCTCTGGTGAGTTCTCTCGCTGCACCTGTGCCTCTGGGCTGTACCCCAGTTCTGTATGCACAAATAAATAAATCTTTAACAAAATAAAAAGAAACAACTATGAACATCTTTATTCAGAATGGACTAAGAACAAAAATTAGTAAGACCATGAGAATATACATGGAATACACACTGAACTGTGATTTCATGTTCATTCAGAACAAACACTCTTAACAAAATAGCAATTCAGAACAAACAGTCTTAACAAAATAGCAATTAAATGAAACTCTTTCCTGTGATACAAAGATTGTGTGAAAAGTCCGCTACAATGAAATAACACTACCACAGAAGAAATCTAGTAAGTGTTAGGACTTGACAGTCAGCCACCCTGTCTGTTCACATTGTACTAAGAGCCTTAGCTTGTGCAGTAAGACAAGAAAAAGAAATTAAACATAGAAGGATTGGAAAAGAGGAAACAAATTCTAAGATCAAAATTTCTGGAGCGTCTACAGACAACCTCATGCAACTAACGAGGCGAGCAAAGCTGTTGGCTGCAAGGTCAAAACGCATCAACAAGTTACATCCCTATTACAGCAACTAACAATCAGAAATTTAAAAAGACACCAATAAGAACAAATATATAGGATTATGAAGAAATCTAACAAAAGATGTGCATCATCTTTGTGGAGAAGATGGTGAGACTTTATTGACAACCATAAAAGAAAACCAAAGTAAATTAGAGAGACATGCCTTGTGCCTGGGTAAGAAGACGGAATATCATAAAAATGACAATTCTCCCAAACGGATGTATAAATTTAATTTAATCTCAATTAAATGCCGATCGGGAATTTGATAGAACATGACATAGTAATCTTCAAGTTTTATGTGGGTGACAAGAATAGCTGTGACGATTCCTGAGCGAAAAGGTGGGGGGACCCAAGACCGTATTAAGATCGACCACAAAGTTTTAATAAGCAAAACAGTGAGATGCTGGCGCAGGGAGAGAAATGACTGAAGGGGCAGACCGGAGTCCAGTCGCAGAAGGAAAGAACACATACCAGGATCCACGGGAAAGCAGGATAGAAAACAGAAATGATCACCCCTGCAGGAAAAAATAAAATAAAATCCCTTCATTCAAATCAGACACTATATATTTTTAAAGGTGAAGAAAAACCATTTCTTAAAACTTATGGAAAAAATGGAAAAATATCTTTATGACTTCTGGTGGGGAAAGATGTATTGAGGAAGACACAAAATCACAAACTGCAAAGGAAAAGATTGAGAACTTTGCATACATTAAAATTTAAAGCCTCTGTAAGACAAAAGGCACAATAAGCAAAATTAGAAAAAAAAAAAAAAGAAATACAAACTGGGAGATATATTTGCTCTGCATAAAATATATTCAGGATATGTAGAGAAATGCTACAAATCAAAAAGGACGTGCCAAACAACCCAAGGAAAGAGTAAGCAAAAGCTATAAACCAGTAATTTGCAGAAGGGAGTGGGATGGCCAGTTAACAGACGGAAAGATGGTCATGCGGGCATCACCCAGGAGAGGTGAACTCAACCGTGTTTCGCTTCCTCCCATGCTTGTTTGTGGAGTGGCTATCATGGGCCAGGCATTTTCCTCCCATTTATTCATAATTCCCAGATAGGCCCATCTTCTACAAAGCCTAGACCAGCTGTTAGAGCAGACTTATGTCGGTTTCAAGAGCTAAGGGACACGTTTGCATGGCCGACCCATGGGGGTCTAGTGTATCGCAGATGATCAATATGAGCATCAAAGCTGGAGCTTTGAGTATGACTCTGGGGCTTCTCTGCAAGAAGGAGTGAGACACTTGGTGGGAGGACATTGAAAAGCCTTTCAGTGATGACGCCAGCTACCCACATTTCAGTAACTGGAATGCTTGTGTTTGCGTAGAAGCTGCTATGGCTTCTGGGAGAGCCGTGGGCTTCAGGAGGTGGAGCCAGATTGCCCCGGCACTGCAGGGGGTCAGGAGATGTCCCTGCATGAAAATGCTGCTATCCCAGAGAAACAGAGAAAAGGAGTCACCTCCTCAATGTTCCAGAACCTTCCTCCCTAGAATCTGACGTCAACCCCATATTTAGCTAGATGGTACTTACTGTAGGCTTTCTGCCCCGTCACTCACTTAGCAAGGACACATTTGGGATAAAGGTCCCCTTGGGTCTAGTTCTGGAGGTCCTATTCCACTGAAATAAATTAAAACAAGCAAATAAGAAATGTCTGGAAAGATCAAGTATCAGAGATGTTAACCTAAAAATAAAGAGCCAAAATGAGGGACAATTAACTGTTTATTTGGGATCAAAGAACTGTCATTTGAGGAACACAGATTTAGGAAATGGCAAAATAGTGTCATGGGTAGGGACAAATTTGGGGTTTTGTTGTTGTATTAAGATTTATTTATTTATGCACAAGGAACTGGGGTACAGACCAGAGGTGCAGGGGTGCTGAGAGGATTCACCAGAGATAGAGTGGGGAGAAGAACAGGCCAACTGACGAACACCCTGCTAGAGGGAGCAGCAGGCTGTGCTTTAACCCGCTACACCATCATAGAGACCCCTAAAGTTAGGGGTTTTTTAGAGAAGGGAAGAGGGTGCGATAGTGGCCAGGTGAAGGAGTCACAGGTAAAATGGCCATGAGGGTCTGTTGGGGCACAGGGAACATTTCCTCCACCCATCTGGGTTGTTCTAGACAAAACAAGCAGTTGCATATCAATAGGTTAGTAGGAGAAAGGGTCAAAATGTAATAATGGCTGTCAGTCTTAAATACTGACAGAGAGGACTGGGGGACATTTCTCCTGCACTTAGGCCAGATCCTGCGTGGTCGGCGTGGTATGGTGCTAGAGTCATCCTGCATTCAGGGGCCTGGGTATCAAGGAGAGGTGGGGGCAACTTTAAATGACAGACAAGATGGGGTGACCTTATCCTTACTCTGAAAATAGAGGTGAGATTCCTAGAACATGTTCACTGATAACCTCACAAATGGAAGAGGCTCCCCAAACAACATTCTTCTGAGTCATAAGGGCAGGGGGTGGGGGGAAGGAGTGCAGAAGGGATTTTCCAAATCCCCGATTTGGAAAGAGACAGACACTTAAGACATGGTGATCTGTGCATTGATTAGGGAAGGAAGAAGGACTTAGAACAGAAGCCTCTCCTCAGTCTCAAGTGTTCTACTACTCAAATACTGTGCAGGCCAGAGGGGGTCATCTTGAGGAAACCAGCTCTGGGTGTCTTGAGGTGTTATGAGTTGGACAAGCCCACATGAGCGGGCCCACATGAGACGATCTGCTAGAAAAGCCTGCCCATTCCATTTAAAAAAATCTCCTCTTACGGCAACTGTTCACGGTAGTAGTAGATACTGGAACTCTCACACTGCAGGATGGAGTAAAAATCGATGCTGCCCACTTGGCAATGCCTACATAGTTACTGACACCCCTACCCACAACCAGTGACTGCACCCCAACTCACACACACTTAGCCAGAAAACACACACATATTGGGATCGCAGCTTTGTTTTCTACAGATAAAATGAGGAGCAATAGAAATAGCCATCAAGAGGGTAATGGACCATAAATTGTGGTCTATTCATTCAATGGAATACAATGCAGCACTTAAAGTTCAATCTAAAACACATGCTTAGCAGTAATAAAAAGCAAGCTGCAGAATTTTACATATCGTATTTATCACTGATGAATGCTAAGATGTGCAAGGCAATGCTATATATTACTTAGCGAGACAAGAACATGTGTAGTAAAAGAATAAAGATATGGATGCAAATGAGAAAAGCATCAAGCGCAGGAGAGCGGTTTCTGCTGAGGCGGGAGAGGGGACAGGAGGGGAAGAGATGCTCAGGGAACTTTATATTGGGGTTTTACTTCTTACATGTGCGCGCGCGCGCGCACACACACACACACACACACACACACACACAGAAGCTGAGTGCTCCCAGCCACGTGCTGTGGACGCGAATGCTTGTCATTTTAGTCTTAACAGTTTTCTGTGTGTGTTGGTGATAGCTTATTATTTAAAACACTGTATTCGCTTGAGAATGCAAAGGAGTGTCAAGGGTGAAGCAACAGGACGCCCAGTGACCTCACAGAGTGGGGGCACTGTCCCGAGGGTGCTTGCAGCAAGGTGGTGAGCCCATGCTCAAAGGGGGTGAGCAGACACTAGACTTTCCTGGCTGCAGGGTTTCTCAGAGCCTTTAGCAAGCTAATTTAGGTTAAGAATCTCCACAAGAGGTGAATGGTTTCCAAATCTTTGACACTGGATGCATTTGCTGCAGAACAGAGTGGAAAACACTGGTCCAGGTGTTTCCAAACTCCCAGCGCTCAGGCCTTCTGCAACCCGGGATCAGAATACTGTAGCCACAACTTGCAAAGCTGGCAGGTTGCCATCCTGCTCCTTCACCAACCTGACTTAGACAGGAATACTGGTAGCAAGTCGAGATCCGTCTGCCGATGAATGGGCGAGCGGTCTGTGGTTTATCTGCCCAGTGGAATCTCATTCAGCAACCCAAAAAGCATTCACTGCTGATATGTGGTAATGTGGATGAATCTCAAAATAATGACGCTGGGTGAAAGAACCAGATAAAAAGAGAACATGCTGCCTTGTTCCACTACTATGAAATTTTCGAAAATTCAAACTAACGAGAGCAGCCACAAACAGATCCATCTGGTTGGGAGAGGGCAGGAGGAGGGAAGCATGGAAAAATAACCCAGGGCCCTGGAGGCTGGAGGGTGATGCAAATGTGGATTATCTTGATGGGGGCCAGAGTTTCACAGGTGCCGTTATGTCAAGACTTACCAAATTGTCCACTTGAATGAAGCACGGGTTATTGTACGGCAATTCTACTTCCTTACGATTTCTAATTTAGGACCTAGCAAGGAGTCTCCTTGACATGGGGCCACAGAAGGCCAATTTGTCTGAGCTTCTCCATTTCCTAGGGTGATGTCTCCTTTATCTTAGTTCCTTAGTGAATAGTTGTCCAATGAATGAATGAATGAGTGGGGGAGCGAAGGGGTAAACGAAGGCACAGATCAGTGTATTCGCTGAGACTCACAGCTTAGGGCCGCTCTGGGCTCCATGGGATGGGGTGGAGGGTAAGGTACAAGCTTTAGGGGCCAGGTCTGGGTAGTAGGAGGTCAGACTAAGCAGAGGGTACTGGAGAAGAGGCCTCTCCCAGAGCTCCAAGCACAGCCAAGAGCTGGGCCTACTGGCGAGAAGGCTACGAGGCTGTGCCTGGGCCTAGCCCCAGCGGGACTGCTCGTGGTCATGCATGGGGCACCTGTTTGTGTTGCCCCAAAGTCACATACTCTAGCCTGCCCCTCAATGTGACGGTATATAGAGATGGGGCCTTCAGGGGAGCATAGATCAGGGTAGAGTAGGGTCCCCCACATGGGATGATGGGAGCAGAGTCCCTGTGAGAAGGGTCACTGCAAGGAGGGTTGCTTTCTCTCTCCACATGCGAGGTTGAAGCTTCCCACTGGGAAGCTTCTTCATGACCTTCGCTGCAGCCTGTGCTCACTGCACCCTCTCATGACGTCCTTCCTCCCTGACTCTGGTGACCCTTCTTCACCCTTCCCGATAGCACTAAAGAACGAGCTCAGACCCCCAGAACCATACCGTGCTGACTGATGCCCAGACTCTCACCCCCTCATCTCAGAGGAGGGCCCACCCCACACAGATAGGCAGACCCCAGCAGGGTCAGGACCCCAGACTCACAAAACCAGGCTGCCACAGTGTATCTTTCCTGGACCCCCTTTCAAGTTTGGACAGATGAGACTGAACCAGCTGTGTGGCTGCTGGTGGCAGATTTAGTCTTTCCTAATGGACTGACATCCTTGGGGAATTAAGTGCAGGATGCGCTTAATAAAGTCATTATTCTGCCACCCAGCTGTGCAGAATAGGAAGATGACAGGGAGAGGCAGGGGGCTTATGCTGGGAGGTCTCCAGAGCAGGGACAGAAAACAGAGCCAGCTAATTGTCAGAGCTACAGACTCTTCAAACCTCCAAATGGAATAGGGCCCAGCCTGCAGAAAGGGGTCTTCAGAGCACCAGACTCATTAAATGGAGCAGGTACAGAAAATGAGGAGCTGAGAAGCAAGTCTTTCCTGACTTTCCCTCTTCCACACAGCTAGATTCTTGTCCTGTTATCCGAACAGGTTTCTCTGGCTTGAAAAAACATGGGGAAAAGGAGCACTCTCTGTGATAACGGATATATAACTACAATACCCCCTTTCTCTCCTTCTAACTTGCTGCTGCCTCACCACTGTGGAGGGAAACCCAAGCTGATTACAATTTGTCTCTATTTGACACTATCAGTCAAAAGTCACTCGAAGAGGGGAAAGCTGAGAAAATGAAGGAGGGAGCCCTCCAACATTTCCTCCACAAAAGCTATGAGAACCCTGAGAAAAATTGGTGAGAATCAACATTTCAGAACTTGTGGAAATTAACTGAAGGCAGGCAGCAATCTAAAGGGTGCTTAATCAAGAAAAGAGGCTGACACTCGATGACAACGATGAGCTTTGTAGCATCTTAACTTGTGCTAGTCGTTCAGTCCCTCCCCACAGCCCCATGATATCTTGAAAGTCAACAACCCACAATCAACCTAGAAGCCAAGGAAGGGGCAGAACAAGGCTGGTGCTCCTTTAAAGCCCTATTCCCAGAGAACTGTCATTATTTGACCTGTCTGATGGTTCCCTGAAAGATTCCCTTTTTGCAAAACTATCTTTATTTGAACTGACTTGGAGTTCACCCAGCACAAACAGCCTGGAGTGATTTGTCAAAAACTATCAAAAGCAATTGTTGAACATTGTAGATTCCTGAGATACTGGATAACAGCTGGGGCAAACAAGGTTAACTAAGAAACTTAAAAGGAAAAACTGGGGAGTGAGTTGTCCATAGGGACGCTGAACCAACAGATTGTTGGAAACCTGGAAGACCATGTGGGTGTGTAGGAGAGAGTGTATGTTCAGAGCTGTGTCCTTCCTCAGACAAGACCTGAGCTGGCCCGAAGTTTTCAGCTGTGCTCACTTAAAGGAGCAGCTCTGCAGGAAGTGTGGTTAAGATGGACTTGTAAACTGCCTGGTTGAGTGTTGAAGGCATGCCCCAAGGTGCACCGAGAACCCCTCAGCAGAGAGTGGAAGCTATGCTGATTCCAAGAATTTGAGGAATCTCTGTCCAATAGAGATTCTCTCTCTAACAAAACAGGTAAGTACAGAA
Organism: Condylura cristata; assembly: GCF_000260355.1. NCBI lineage: Eukaryota > Metazoa > Chordata > Mammalia > Eulipotyphla > Talpidae > Condylura > Condylura cristata. The sequence goes on along the minus strand of NW_004567134.1, from coordinate 11,842,834 downwards.
CGGATAATACTACACGTGACAAAGAATACAAACATTCCAGAATTCATTCAGAAAAGTCACAGATTTTTTTTTTAATATATAATAAAATACTCTGTGAATGCGGTTGGAGAAAATACAAAATATAATTTCTACAGCTGCTATATTAGTTGGTGTTTTTTTTTTGAATGCTCAATTTCAACAAAAGTCATGAGACATACAAAGAAAGAAAAAAGCTAAAAGAAAATCTGTAGTCAATGAATATACCCCTGAGGAAGCCTAATTTGAATTTATTTGATAAGGATTTTAAGTAAACTACTTAAAATATGTTCAAAGAAGTAAAGGGAACCATGGCTAAAGAACTAAAGGAAAGTATAAGAACAATGGCTAATCGAATAGAGAATATCAATACAAATATAGAGAAAAGAACTAAATGGGAATTCAAATAACAATGAGTCTTGAAAAATTCACTGTGAGGGATCAAAATCAGATTTAAACAGGAAAAAAAAAAAGAATGTGCAAAACTCAAGATAGGTGAATTGAGACGTCTCATCTAGAAAACAGAAAGAAAGAAAGAAGGATAAAGGAAAAGCCCTGGAGACCGTGGAGGAGGCATCAAACATATCAACCTACACACAGTGCACAAAACAGAAGGAAAGGAGAAGAAATGATATTTTTGGGGAAAGGCTAAAATATTCCAAAATCTGATTTGAAACATTAACCTACACATCCAAGAAGTTCAACAAATTCCAAGAAAGAGTCTCAAAAAGATCCACACTTGCACATGTCATAATCAAGCTGTCAGAAGTCAGAGAACATTGAAAGTATCAAGAAAGTAGCAACTCATCCTTCATAACAGATCTATTCAAAATATGAGAAGGAAAAGACTGCAAGCAAGAATTCTATATCCAATACACTTGCCCTCCCCAAATCAAAGCAATATTAAGAAATCCCCAGTTAAACAAAACAGAATTTTTTGCCCTACAAGAGCACTAAAAGGACTCCTGTAGTCTGAAACAAAAGAACAGTAACTTGGATTCACATGAAGAAATAAAAAGGGTAAATAAAGGTAACGAACTATATAACTAACTATATATATATATATAGAGAGAGAGAGAGAGAGAAAATGATAAATATGTGTGCACAAAGTCTTTACAAATGTAACATTAATTGCACAAAGGAAGAGATATTGGAGCAGTTTTTTAATAATATTGAAAGTTCTAATTTCAATATAAATTTAATTTATATTAATATAAATTAATTTCAACATAAATTAATATGCTGAAAACCAAACCAACACTAAGAAAGTAACAAAAACTAGTATAGTGGTGAGATAGAAGAATAAGAAAGATACATACAACAAAGAGCAAGATGGCAAAAATAAATTCTACCCTTCAGCAATTAAATTAAATGTAAATGCATGAAACACTCCAATTACATGGCAGAGATGGGCAGGATGGACTTTTAAAAAAAAGACAAATATTCACCTTTATACAAGAGATATACTTTTCTAGATTCAAAGCCAAAAATTGGGTTAAAAGTAAAACAGTAAGAAGTTCTACCTCACACTATATTCAAAAATTAACTAAAAACAGGTAAGACCTAAGTATAAGAGTTAAAACTCTAAAACCACTAGAAGAAAACAGGGATAAATCTTTGTAACTTTACATTAGGCAACAGTTAATTAGCTATGTTACGTAAGGCACAGGCAACCGAAGAAAAAATAGATTAATTAGACTTTATCAAAATATAAAAGCTTGGCTTCAAAGTGAGAAAGTGAAAAAACAGCCCATAAAATTGTTTGGGGGCAGGGGACACAGAGATTGCAAACCATATATCTAAGGGTTTACTATCCCAAATATATAAAGAACTTATTTAATTCAACTATATAAAAAGTTCAAAAATGCTCAATTCAAAATGGGCAAGGTATTTCAAAAGACATTTCTTCAATGAAAATACAACCCCGAAGTTTTCTCCTTAAGTCTGATGGGACTCAGGTCTATGGAAACAGTGTACCCAGAAGCAAAGGAGGCTAGATAATAAACCATTCCTCTTTCAGCCTCTACTAACGGCTGATAAAAAGGTGTTTGTGAATGGGTATTGAGTGAGCCAACTAAAGATGCTATGGTCAAGAGGAAAGGAAAATCAATCCTGGACAAGAAACACACAAAACCCAAGCCAACAAGGTGTCTCATTCCTTTCACAGAACACTTTATATATTTTCTCACTATCTAGAGCTGCCCACAATGCTGGAAACTTGTTTGAGGCAAAGGATGCCCGACCGTTCTGAAAACATCAGTGGAACCCCAAATCATCAGTTGACTAGTGCAGACCAGACTAGACTAGATCAAACTAGCCCAGATGAGCCTAGACTATATCAGGCCAGAATAGACTAGACCAGTGCAGAATAGACCAGCCCACACCAGATTAGTCAAGACTAGATCAGACCAGACTAGCCTAGCCTAGACCAGATCAGAGTAGACTAGGGCAGTCCAGACTAGATTAGATTAAATATGACAAGATTAGACCAGACCAGATTAGGCTAGACTAGGCAAACACCATGTCATACCATGCCACCCGAGACGAGCACTTCTACTCAGCCCTTAGGTTCTGTGCTGGGATACAGGGTCCTCAGAGCCAGACCAGACTCCAGAGATGACTTACACAAGAGGTCAGAACCTGCAGTTCACATGTCACTCACAGTTCGCATGTGAGTATTCCAACCCACAGATTTGTTTCATTTGGTCACAAAATGCTGTCATCGTCATCGGCATCCTTGAACTATTGCTGATATCTAAAAATTAGTTTTTAGCCCCAAAGTCGAGACTTCCAGCTTTTTCATAAACAGGAAGTCCTAGCAAACGGAGCTTCCATTTGCCCACGCGGAGCCTGGGCCTCAGCTGGGTGGAAGCTGCCCTGTGGGCACATGTTCCATTTCAGCTCAGCCTCCCTGCTCCCGGGGGACTTCATCAGCCGACTTCACTTGGGACTGTCGGCCCTGTGTGAAATGGTGCTTCCTGCTGCAATCAAAAGATGAATGAGGGCCCTCGTTAGAATCAACTGAATCACCACGCAAGGGTTTTGCCCGCTTATCATCTCAACCCCCTCTGGGAAACTGCCTCTCCCACTGTGATGTGTAGACTGATCCAGGGGAACAAAAAGGGATGTTGCAGGGGCTGCAAGCCCAGAACCCCCCGATCAAAGGCATCAGCAGAGGCTCTGGGGATGGGTCCTAGATTACACTTGTCCTGCCTGACTGGAACCCAACCCCCAGGCCAACGTCAACCCCAACACTGGGGCTTGCTCACACCCCATCAGTTCTCTGCACAGACAGGCTGTCTCTCCTCTCCTCACAGGGCAAGGCAAGAAGCTGAGCAGTGCGGGATGGCGTTTCAGAGAAAATGGGCTTCCACTCACCCACCAGCGGTCTCCTTGCAGGAAGAATCGTAACAGGTACAGGTTTCATGGACTCCACCCCCACCCCAGACACTGGAACTACAAATCCCATCAATACCAATGAGAAGCAGCTGGGACCTGAGGGTGGAGCTGAGCAGCCAGGTTGGGATAAAACACGTGGGCTCTGGGTCTCTTGGCCTCTCCATCTTCACCCGCTTTCAGGGCGCTATTGGGGTTCCAAGTCAGTGGAACTGGTAGGACTCATTAATTAACTTATCTCTCTTTCCCTGAGTGATTCATTTCCCTTTTCCCTTGTAAATAAACCCATCATTGACCTTGTGTGTGTGTGTGTGTGTGTGTGTCTGCAGTCAAATCTAACTCGGGATGGTGAGGACTCACAGTCAGGCTACCCATCACAGAACCTCCCTGCTTGACCAAAGTCTTACATCAAGCCTCCACAGAGTCACACTTGTTTTTTTCTCCAAAAAGTCCCCTGTTTACTCAAGACCCTGGGCCAAAGGTGTGGAGGGGGAGCAGGACCCCTCCCCTCCCTGATGGTGGACTGTTGCTATATCTAACAGGGATTTTCAGCTGAGAAGGGGTACCAGGCCCAACCTGGTGCCATGTCTCCGTCCCCTGCACACCTCCCTTGTGGTGATCTCCCCACAACCACTGGACCCTTGGGCACTCAGCTAGTTCCTTATCTTTGACAACTGTCACCTGGCCTACCACTTCCAGTGTCACCCCCCCAGTCATCCATAAGCAGCAGGGACAGCCCCCTGGTATCCTGTTACAGCCACCCCTCTTACCTTGGGCATAAGATTCATCCCAAGATCACCGTGGAGGCCTAAAACTACCATTGTCTTGTACCTACAAACTTATGTTCCAATTTAATTTAGGAACTAGGATCAGTAAGAGAGTAATAACAATAATATGAATGTGGTCCCTCAAATATCTTATGCTACCCATTATTTGGGGACCACAGTTCATCTTGGGTAACTGAGACCAAGAGAAGCCATTGTTGGGGAGGTGGGTTGGGGTCTGCTGATCTTCTTGTGGCTGACTATCTCATGGAATCTTCACCACAGCCCAGCAGGACAGCTACCTTTATCTCCTTTTCTGAAAACTAAGCCTCGGAGAGGCAGAATCTCTCTGACACACAGCCAAAAAGAGGGGAACTGGGGATGTTTTCTTTACCCACAGGGCCTCAAGAGGCACTCAGATCCCCCAGGGGACTGGAGCTTGTTCTAGAGATGAATTCCTTCCTCTCATTCACTCCCTCACACATCCTCTACCAGCAGCCAGGCTGACCCACAGATGCACAGAAGTTAAGCCTATGACTTTCCATTTCCTAGTATAACGGGGTCCCCAGGAAAAGGGGAAGTTCCAGGTTCCCTGCCTCACCCAAGGCAGGGTGGAGCTGAGCAAGGAGGAGAGGAATCTGGAGAGGAGACTGAAGAGGAAGGAAGCAGGATGGAGAGCCAGAAAGAGACCTGAGGGAGGCATGTGGAACAGAGAGACCTGTGAAGAAGCAGCTCTTGTTTCTTGTACCTGGATTGGGTGAAACAGACGTGGATGAGAGACCCATGGGAGGTTCACTATGGCAGCGTTATCTTGATTTTGTTCTCTTCTTCCCAGACTTGTCTGGCCATTTCTGACCCTTTCTATGGGCCCCGGCCAGAAGGTGCTTTAGACTTGTGGCGGGCTTTCAGGCCTTGCTCTGGGCCAGTCCCTTTTGGGTGGACTTTTACCCACGAGGGGATGGGTAACTTTGGGTGTTTGATTTAGAACTATATTCTTTGTTTTTCTGTATTGCACACCGATTGTATTAAAGTTCCTTTCCATGAAAGGTCTTACATGTTTTGTCTTGATGCGGTGGATGGCAGAACCTATTTAGAGCGGATAGGTTTGGGGGCCCAGGGGTGCCCCTCTCCCTGCCCTGTAACAATATTGAAGAAGGCACAGATGAAATTGATTTTACTATCTAGATCTCAATATAAAATCACAAAATTTTGACTGAGATCATTTACATTCTTTCCGTCCTCGTAAGTCTTTGAAGTCTGTGTGTATCGGATCCCACATCTGGGTCTGGACTGGGGGTGCATCACGGCTCAGCTGTCATGCGTGCTGGTGGCAGACCAGCCCCACCTGCCAGGTCTGTGGGGCACCACTGAAGGGGGCCTCTGGGAGTGAACGAATTACTGCACTAGGTCTGGACACAGCAGGTACACAGTGGGTACCTTTCTGCCTCTCCTCCTTTCTGCTGCTTTTCTAAGCTTGATTGTAAGAACTAATTATTCTAAGGCTGTAAGATTCTCCGGTTCTGAGAGGCTGGGATCTGGTACAGCCTTTGATCTCTGCTTTTCCTCTCCCCTTTCCTCAGGCTGTGTCCCATCCCCCTCCCAACAGGTACAACATTTGCATACAATTGAGCTGCTTTACTCCTGGATTTTAAGCTTCCACCACCTGCTTTCTGCTGACTGAAGCTGTTCCTTTTTCTTAAAGGAGCAACAAGGATTTCTTCCCTGAGAACACTTGAAACTGTGGACATCGTTTCTTTCTTTTGTTTTGTTCTTGCAAAAGATTGGGGTGCTTTGCTCAGGTACCTTGACTGAAAGCCACTGGGATCTGGCCTCTCCCAGTCTTTGGCTTTAAATTCCTGTGGAGAGAGTGGGGGTGTCCTGGGGAACCTGGCTGGGTGGGAGCCAGAGCCTGGCAGCAAGCTCAAGCCTGAGGCTAGCTTTGTAGCAGTAGAGACCCCCATCTGGGGCAGCTGCTTGCCACCCAGGACAGGAGGAGGAATTCAGTATTGGGGACCAAAACCCTGAAGCAGATCCCTCAAGGGAATGAGATCTGCTCCTTTACCCAAGCAGGACAGAGGGGAGCACATCTGCCTTTTTTTTTTTAAAGATTTATTTATTTCTGCGTATAGACCTGGGGTACAGGCCAGAGGTGCAGGGGTGGTGAGAGGATTCACCAGAGACAGCGGGGAGCAGAACAGGCCGATAGATGAAATACACTGCTGAGGGGAGCAGCAGGCGGGTTAGGAGAGGTCTGCCGCACCATGTGGGTCACCCCCGGGGTGGGGATGGAACTCGTGCTGCAGTGGCTTTGTAACAGGGTGGACCCTAGGAAAAGGGGAAGTTCCAGGTTCCCTGCCCCACCCAGAAGTAAGGTGGAGTTGAGCAGAGAAAAAAGGAGAGAGGAGAAGGAATCTGAGAGGGAAGAAGGTAGCAGGATGGAGAGCCAGAAGGAGCCCTGAGGAAGCCACATGAAGCAGCAAGCATGTGAGGAAGAAACCGTGCTTGCTTCCTGGCCCTGGACTGGTTAAGGCAGATGCGGGTGAGAGACCTGTAGGGAGGTGACTGTGGCAGTGTTTATATTGATTTTGATGTTGCTCTTTTCCTCCCAGACTTGTCTGGCCATGTCTGACCCTTTTCCATGGACCCTGGCCAGAAGGTGCTTTAGTCCAGTGGCAGCTTTCAGGCCTTGCTTTGGGCCAGTCCCTTTTGGGTGGACTTTTGCCCATGAGAGGATGGGTGACTTCAGGTGTTTGATTTAGAAACTATATTCTTTGTGTTCTGTATTGTATACTCACTGTCTCAAAGTCCCTTTTCATTAAAGTCCTATGTTTTATCTTGATGCGGTGGATGGCAGAACCCACTTAGAGTGGGCAGGTTTGGGGCTTCAGGGGTGCCCCTCTCCCTTTATGCCCTACCCTGTAACAGCTTTAGCTTCTTAGTGCGGCGTCCTAACCCGCTGTGCCACCAGGGAGGGCCCCGCTTTGCCATTTTTTTTTAAAAAGATTTATTTATTTCTGCATACAGAACTGGGGTATAGACCAGAGGTGCAGGGGCGGTGAGAGACTTCACCAGAGACAGAGTGGGGAGTAGAACAGGCCGACTGACAAAGTACACTGCTGAGGGGAGCAGCGGGCGGGCCAGGAGAGGTCTGCCACGCCATGTGGTCACCTCCGGGGCAGGCGGGAATCGAACTCATGCGGAAGTGGCTTTAGCTTTTCAGTGCTGTGCTTTAACCCGCTGCGCCACCAGGGAGGGTTCGCTTTGCCATTTTTAACAGGACTGTGCTGTCACTTGTTAACCCCACCTGACTCCTCTGAGGGCTGACCGAGGGCCCCGAGATCCTACTGTGGCCGTCCACACTGTTCCCTAACAGCTGTGAACTCTAGCGCTCAGCTGCAGCAATGGGTGGCCGCAGCAGCCAGCTAGGCCTTCCCATTAACCTCTCATTAAGCACCAAAAAGACACCCTAAAACACCATGGGTGTCAGGCTAGGGGCCCCAGAGCCTGAAGATCTCCCCACTGTGAGCAGAGCCCAGCCCACTTGTCTGCAGACCCTCCTCCTGCTCTGCCCCGCCCCAGGGTGAACCTGGTTTCCCTTTGCCATCTTCTCCCTCCCCAGCTCAACCCCACTCCCAGATTCCTGGAAGCAGACGCTTGGGAGGACCCAGATGGATGTCACTTGAAGCAGGCCTCTTAGAGGGAAGAATTGAGGATTGGGGGTGGGGTGGGGGATGGGAAGACCCACTTCCATTGTAGGGCAAGGCTGTGCCCACCCCCAAAGTCCCGCCTTCTGCACACCCACAGCATCCAGTGCTTGGCCTTGGGGTTACAGAGATGGTGCGGGAGGTAACACAGCCCCCCAAGAAGCCAGCCTCCGCCACCTCATCACCCCTCTGTGCCTGGTCCCCTGTACCAGTTGACCCCATGGAGTCCCTGCCTTGACTCCCAACCCCCCAGGTGTCCTCTGAACACTGGCCTCTGTGTCCTGCTGAAGGAGGCCAGGCCAAGGAGGACACAGGACAGACACATGCAGGGCGTCGTCTCCAGCCAGAGCCCGGGTGGCCCAGGCCTGACCGGTCACAACCACCCACCCAAGGCCCCACAGGTGCTGAGTCCACTGTCAGCAGAGCAGCTGGTTAAATCACAAAGGCTATGGAAATCCAGCAGAAAGTGATTTGGCAGGGAGGAATGTTAGCGGGCAGAAAAGCTGAGAGCCGCCTGAGATGGTCCTAGCAATTTCTGACCTGCCCAGGACCAACAAGCTACAATCCACAGGTAGACGAGAGGCCTTCCCGGGACAACCCCAGTGTAAAAGGGGTTGACCTGACAGTGGGTCCTCACCTGTGTGCTCCAAAGGGACTGATAAGATTCAACTGCGGGTACACACAAAGAGGGTCAATAAGGGTTTGTTTACAAAAAAAGGGGGAAATGAAGAGATGAATAACCCAGGGAGAAAGAGAGAGATTGGCTGTTGAATGCACCCACTAGTTCCCCTGAGCAGGAGCCCAGAAGCCTGCTGAGAGCCAGCAGAAAACCAAGGACCCCCAAGCCCACTGTCTGGTCACACACCAGCCTGGCTGCTAAATGCCACCCTGAGGTCCCAGCAAGTCTCCCTTGGGTGGTGATGACATTCTGGGGTTTGCAGTCCTGGATGTCTTGAAGCTCTTTGGCCTGGGCTAGGAATAGGGTCCAGAAAAACCCATTAGTGGAATTTGCTCAGAACATCCATCCCCACCCCCGCCCCCAGCAAGGTCATGAGGGCTGAGGGGGGGAGGGTGAGGATGGAGCTGAGCTATGCACAGCCCTGGGGACTGGAGAGTCTAGGCAAGAACAAGCCTCTGGACAACCTCAGTAAGAAAAAAATGAAACACCATCAGCTTTCCATTAGTCACTGAACCAGTGGAGTTTATTGGAAAACTGGACTTATTATTTCTAGCTGTTTGCATTTCTTTCCACAGTCCACAGTCTTCTCTATTACCCTTTAAATTAAGATGCCATATAAAAAAAAAAGCCACAGGACTGGATTAATTGGTGTCATTTTGGTTGCAAGTGACAACATTCCCATGTGAACCTGCTCAGGCGAAGGGGTTGTGTGACATCCAGGACATCCTGCTAAGTGAGATGAGCCAGCCACACAGGACAAAGACGACCGGCCCCCACCCACCCGAGGGCCTAGAGAAGTCAAGTCCATGGAGACTGGGAGGAAGAGGTGGGCTGCCCCGGTTGGGGAGGAGGGGTGGGAAGACGTGTTTCATGGGGACAGTTGTGGGTTGGGAGGATAAAGTGTGCAGATGCTGGTGAGGGATGCACAGTGATGTTAGCTTCCCTCATGGACACTTCAATGGACCATGCTAGGATGGTCCATTCGGGGTCTTCCCTGGTGGCGCAGCGGGTTAGGGCGCAGAACTGAGAAGCTAAAGCCACTTCAGCATGAGTTCCATCTCTGCCCCAGAGGTGTGTGGGCAGAGCGTGACATCACCCAGCACCCAGCCCGGCTCCTACACCATTGTTAAATAATAATGGTAAGACTACTGGTCCCAGTCTCTCTACCAGAATATAAGCCCTGGACTCTAGTTTATCTTCATAGCCAGCACCTCTATAGTCTTATAAATAACCGGCAAGTGCTAAAATGTGTATTCCCTCCTTCCCAGACACTCTGTATTTTTTTTTATCACCATCCTCAGTCCATTTCTCAATAAAGGGAGCCCATGCAATAAATCTAGCCTGAAAGGCTTATTTTTGCATGACCCACTTAGCATCATAAAAATTTGAATAAGTTGCCAACATTTAAAAGTGTGAAGTCTTTGTTTAAAAATCGGAATCCCCAAATTCTTTTAGAACTCCAGAGATGTATTCCCCCTCCCACCTAAGAGAGTGTCCCCACATGACAGTTGTCTAAAAATGAGCACAGGCCCTCCGATTTAGTGGGATAGGGCTCTCCAATTTGTCACAGTCCCCACCGTTCCCTATAGTCTTACCCTCTGCCCACTTCCCTCACAGTCTTACCTACTGGCTTCTGTAGGCATTCAAGGTTTTAAGTCCTGGATTCAGATATCATCCTTTATTAAACACAGTTAATAAACAAAGCAATGCCACAAGCCATCATCCCCATTTGAGCCTCCTGATTTCATCTTACCAACTTGGCACTCAAGAGATCTGAGCCCAGGTCTGAGGTGGACGGTGTGTTGGTGGGTGAGAAGACAGGCCTGAGGCAGGCTCAGCATGGCGCAGAGGCCAGTTTCAGTGTCCTGGAAAGCAGGCAAGGCATCTCAGCCCCCACCCCAGCTTCTAGAATGGGCTTCCTGCTCTCCTAAGTGGAAACCCCCTGGACTTCATCTGCAGGGCCGTTCTTCACTCTGCACCAGATTCTTATTTGCGTCTCAGGCTCCCTGAGCGCCCAGCTCCTAGCAAGAAGCTTCCCCCTTTGACCCTCAGTTTGCAGTCTTTATAATGACAGGCAAGACCTGGCTGATTCCTGGGGTGAGCCATCCATCTCAAAAATATCCCCAGGAATGAGATGACTTTGGGGAGAAACAATTAAATAAGCGCATTTAAAATCTGCTGTGCTGGAGAGCCCTGAAGAGGAGCAGATGGTGCCTGTTTCAGCGAGTCTCTGCCCCCGCCCCAGGATTCCCAGCCCCGGGATCTAACACACCAGGGGGCCTCCAATTATCTTGAGAGTCTTCGAAATTGGAAGAGGAGAATTCCCAATGCAATATTATTTCTAATTCACTCTGATTATTGAAACGAAGCTTCTGCCCTGCCGCTGTGGGTGTGCAGGGCCTCTGCTGAGGTGGGCTCAGGCATGCAGTCTGCTCATCTCCAGCCCACCAGGCACCCCAGACGCCCGCTGGGGTGGGGATCTAGGGAACAGGGTCAGTCCGCCTGCCTTCTCATCCCGCCTGCACGCGCCTGACCAGGGAGGTTGGAGCCCCCGTGTCTGGCCCCCAGTCTGGACACAGGTCCTTTGCTAGCCTGCCCCTGGCCCCAAAGTGCCTTTCCATACTCGCCTCAGGGCTTACTCTCTCCAGGAAGCCATTGGAGTTGCATGCTTGCTTGCCTGACTTCCTCACACCTTGGAGCCCCTCAGGTGTCTGGGCGGCTCTCTGCATCTCTATGACCCCAGAATCCTCCGAGTGGAACCTCTTAAGTGGCCCCACAGCCCACCCTTCAGAGCAGGTCCAGAGTGCTCTTCAGGGTCTCTGCAGGCCCCTTCCAGCTCTGCCTGCCTCCCATAACCGTCAGTGGCCAGCTGGCTCAATGGGTCATCGCCATCTGGTTGGAGCATGCTTGGCCCCGAGATTGTCTCCTCCTGCCAGGTGATGCTGACTCCCCACACCTGCTCAGGCCTGTCCTCCCACCAGTTCAGTCATGGCCACCCCCTACCTCCCACTGCCGTTGGTTACCTCTGAGTTCCCAGAAACCTGATGGCAACTTGGGCAGCCTGAGATTCAGGGTTAAGTTGGGGGGTGGGGGGGCAGTCCAGGAGCCCCGGTGTCTTAACTGAGGAGTGGGGAACAAATGGCGCGAAGGCTGCTATGTGACAAAGTCAGAGGCCTCAGCACAGCAGCCACAGGGAGGGTAGATGCCAGCACTGGACACCTGCTCTGTGCCCTTGCCAGCTTCTGCCTCCCTCTATTTACAAGTACTTTCTCTGGAGAACTCCCCTCCCTCCTCTTGATGCTCATGGCTCAGATGAGCTGACCCAGGCCAGGTTCAGACCATTCCCTGACTGTGACTATAGTGACAGGTTGAGGGCGTTAGTACCTAGCCCATCAGAAACCACCAAGACTTTCATAAGCCACTAATGGAAATTCTTTCTAGTAGAAGGCCACTGCCTAGAGTTACCAGCGGCCTTCTTGGCGATCAGATAAGGAAAACGTGACTGAGAATGAACTCACCGCAGAGGAAACAGAGCCAAAAGGTGGAGAGACAACATTTGAACACCTGGATCCAGCCATGCCTGAAGCCAGCAATTCTAGGCATCTAGTTACATGAGTGGTAAGTCTCCATTTTGGTTAGTGCTTGTTTGCATATGCTGTCATTTACCTCCAAATGGCCCTGCAAAAATACAGGTTCCCTTCCAAAAGCTAATCCTGACTCATCCACAACCAGCTGTGCCCAGCCCTCAACAACTTGACAGGAGGGAAACATTGGAAAGGGGACCGGGAACACAGAGAAGGGATGAGTTGCTCTTTCTGCTGGTGGCTTTGTCAGGTCCAAAGGGACCCTGGGGAGACAGCATCCTTTCAGATCCCAAGGAATCTAGTTTTCATGGTGGCCCTCTAGGAATGAGGACAGGTACAGGCCAAGGGGTGGTAGACTTGTTCAGCAAAGGGCCAGGTAGTAAGTATCTTTGGCTTTGCGGGTAGGGGCCACCATCTCTGTTACATCTACTCGCTCTGCCATTGTTCCGTAAAAGCAGCAGTTAAAAACACACCTGAGTGAAGGAGCATGACTGTCACAATAAAGTGTGAGTTACCAAAAGGGGCGGCAGGAGGGGGCTGGCTGGCCTTCTGCAGTCTGCTGACCCACTGGCCAGCTGCGGGGTGGGAGCTCGCGAATGAAGACCCCCAGGCTGAACAGTCAGGCAGCAGAGGATTCAGTGTGCGGCTTCTCCCTGAGGCGCGTCCTGGCCTTGGCAGTTTGGCCTGCAGCCCTGCGCCTCTGGTGCTCCATATCCCCAAGCTCCCGCCAGAGCCAGAGCACCGTGTGCAGGTGGACAGACCTGAATTTGCAGCTTGGTTCCTCTTTCCATTAGCTGTGTGACCCTGGCCCAGTGACCTCCCCTCTCTGTGCCTTAGGTGCAGACAGGAGTCATAATCTTTTCCCACCGACCTCTGGACAGCATTGGCAACGAGGAACGGCGTTGCCCTGGGCAGTGGATGCTGCTCAGTCGTGGCTGCTCCCCGTCTTTTAGACCCTCTGTCCATGTTCACTGTTACTGTTCATTCACCACCATTCAGTTGTTCTTTCATTCATTCACCTGCCATCAGGATGTGAGGGTGACCTGGCTGCGACATCTGTCACCCCATTGATCGCCAGGGTTGATTCGGCTGATCTGGCTGGCTAGGCAGGTGTCCCCTTCCTCCCTCACCGCTCCATGCGCGTCCCTCCTGAAGCTGCATGCTCAGTCGAAGAGACAGCCTTCCCCGAAGAGAGACAGACAGGTCTTCGGTCAAGGGTATACGAGTAGCTGTGCTCCCCTGCTAGAACCTCCAGAGAAGCTCTCATTCACTGGCCATCAGCTTCCCAGGGCATGAAGTCAGCTTCCCAGATGAGAATTCCAAACACTCACTGCCCAGTCTCCACAGGGGGGAATGATACCCTGGGGTGCCATGGGTGCCCCAGGTGCTGTGGGCACAGGCAGAAAGTGCTTTCAAATTCAGGAAGGGAGAGTGTTATGAAACACCAAAGAAAGAAGGTTCCAGAGTGGAGAGCCAGCAGAAGTGCTCGCTCAGAGATCAGCTCAGGGAGAGAGAAACCACACGAGTATCAAGTCTAAACCCAAACAGGTAGGGGGAAGCCAGAGGAGCAAGAAGGGTCTAGATCAGAACCCAGAGGAGGGTTAGCTGGAGGGGGCAGGTTGCAGCCATGGGAATGGCTGCCCCAGAGACAGAGCAAGGAGGCCATCCATGAAGACGGCCACTGCAGCCTTCTCCACATTCCCAAAAGAGAAGAACCCCCATCGGTCACCATTAGGGGTGCTGATTCAAGGGGTGGTCAGGGCGCAAGCAGAGAGTGTATGAGGAAAATGCTGAAGATGGAATGGGAAGTTTAAGGAACAGAAAACAAGTTTTCTGAATTGAGCTAAACTTAATACAGCGCATGTTATTCCAGGTAGACGACAGCTTTTAAAAAGAGATTCGAAGAAAAAATGCTGCAATCTTAAGGAGTCTAAAGACATGTGGGCGATTCTCTGATGGTGGGTTTGAAATGGCCACAGAGACTCTGCTGGTTCTGCCATCAGGACTGGCAGGAGATTCCGGGCTCTGGCCCCAGACGACCTGGCAGTTCCGGCTCCAGGCCCGACACTCATCGGAACCTCCCGCGGGACCTGGGGCGCCACCTCGGGGCTGATGACCGAGGCTGTAAGGACGCCATGTCAGCGGGTTGTGCCGCCGAGTCACAAGAAAGAGCCACGCTGCCAACTGGAGACGCTACTGTCCACCCACACAGGTGGACAACCCTGCTGGCCCCCCACACAAAAGGGCATCAGCCTGGGCCGCCAGCCCGGCCCTCCAGCAGCCGGGAGCCAGCTCCACTCACACCTGCAGGTCAGAAGATGCTCGAACTGTACCTGCCCGCACCCTGCCCCACACCATCCCAACACAGAAAAATATCGACATTTCATTATTTATTTATTTATTTATTTATTATTTTTTTAAAGATTTATTTGTTTGTGCATACAGAACTGGGGTACAGGCCAGAGGCTCAGGGGCGGTGAGAGGCTTCACCAGAGACAGAGCAGGGAGCAGAACAGGCAGATCGACGAAGTACACTGCTGAGGGGAGCAGTGGGCGGGTCAGGAGAGGTCTGCCGCGCCATGTGGTCACCTCCGGGGCAGGCAGGAATCGAACTCATGCAGAAGCGGCTTTAGATTCTCAGTGCTGTGCTTTAACCCGCTGTGCCACCAGGGAGGGTCAAATGTCGACATTTTGGAAGTAGTTTGTTGCAAGCAGTGGATAACACAGTCTCTTCCTCTCTTCCATCTTACATGACAAGAGTCTCACCTCTCCCAAGGCTAGGTGAGGTGAGGGTAGTGTGGCTTAAAGGAACAGTCTGGAGAGGTGTGCTGTGCCCCCAGGGAGAGCGTCCCCTGCCTCATCACCACCTGTGGGCGAAGTGAGGCCCTCCACTTTGGGCGACAGGTGAACGTAGCGGTCAGCACACCCCTTGGTGGGTTTGCAACACCAGGCCAGGGGCACAGTGTACCCCTATGGGAATGCGGGAGGTTGCACCTGGCACGCTGGGCCCTGCAGCCCAGAGAGCCAGGGTGGCGGCCCTACTCCACCCTTCCTGTGCCCAGAGCCTCCACAGGGGCTTCTCAGGCCCCAGGACAAGGCCCAGGTGTGGCCAGCCAGGTTCAGTCCCGGCTGGGCCTTCAAGGTTGTCCTCCGGGAAAGTGCTCAGCCTGCCAGGGCCCTGTCTAGTCAGGCAAGGACTACCTTTCAGGGTGGTTGTGTGACTAAAGCATGTCAAATGCGTAAAGCGCCTCCTTTGAGACTTCAGAAATACCAGCTGTCAAAAAATAGCAGCGATCACTATTATAGAAAGAACAAAAATAAAGCACTCAGCTTTTAGCAAGTGCCAAGTGTCTGTGTTGGGTTCCCCCCAAAACAAGGACTTGCTAAGACAGTTTGTGGGAGGTGATCCAGAAAGCACTAGTGGGGGAGGGAGAGGGAGAGGGTCTGATGATGGTCAGCTGGGGACCCTGCCAGACCCTGTGCGGAGCTTGTGTCGAATCACCCACCTTGGGGATAAGCCCTCACCTGTGGCGGTCAGATAATGATGGGGGGCTGAGGCCATTGCCCCGGGAAAGCTCAATGTTCCAACAAATGGCTCTGGGAAGCTGGATTACCACATTCAAAAGAATAAAGTTACACCATATGTAAAAATTAGCTCAAAATGCATCAAAAGCCTAAATTTAAGAGCTAAAACTATAAAAACTCTTAGAAGAAAACAGCGGGAACCCTCATGACATGGGATTGGCAAGGCATTCCTAGCTGTGACAGCAAAGCACAGGCCCCAAAAGTGAAGAGAGAGAAATGATACCATACTGTAATTAGAAGCTTCTGAGCCTCCAAGGGCAAAGCACAGGGTAAGTAAAGGCAGCGGAAGAGGATACTTGCAAATCGTATTTCTGAAAAGGACTTAATATCGGGAATACGTAAAGAAACTTTGCAACACAACAACAGCAAAAATCATTTAAAAATGGATAATGGGCTTCAATAGACATTTGTCCAGAGATACACAAACGTCCAACTGGCAAGTGAAAAACACTCAATATCACTAAGGGGGGGGGCAGGGATGCAAACAGAAGCCACAGTAAGACAACGCTCACACCCACTGAGGTGGCGTCTCTGGAAAGGAAGGAGAGAGCGAGGGAGGGAGGAAGGAGGAGGGAAGAGGAAGGAGGGAGGAGGGAGGGGACAGTGTCTGTGAGGATGTGAGGAAGCTGTTGTGCGTGGTTATGGGAAATGTCTAATGGTGTAGTCACCATGGAGGACAATATGGAGACTCGGCAAGGGTGAAACTTAGAATTACCATTGGATCCTTAATTCTACTTCTGAGTATATACCCAAACGAATTAAAAGCACAGACCGGAACAGGTATTTGCACACATACTCAGAGCAGCGTCATTCACAATAGCCATCTGTCCGTGGAGGAATGAATGGGTAACCCGATGTGGCCTAAATGCACGATAAAATACTATGCAGCCTTGAAAAGGAAGGGGATTGGACACAGGCTACGGTGTGGATAAACCTCAAGGAGGTTATGCTAAAAGGAATAAGCCGACACAAAATGACAAACACTGTATACTCCACTTACAGTGGCTGGCAAATTCACAGAAACAGAAAGTAGCATAGGGGTGGCCGGGGTCCAGGCAGGGGAAATAGGGAGTTCGTGTTTGGTGGCTCCAGCGTTCCAGTTCATAAGGTAAGCCTTCTGGAGATGGTCTCACACTCAGTGTGAATACATTTAACATGACTGAATTGCACCCTTAAAAAAAATGGCTACAATAGTAAATGTTATGTGTATTTTAGCACAATTATAAAAAAATGTTAAAAGCAGTCATTAGACAGGATATCCTTAGTGAGAAAAATCTGAGGACAAAAAGAACTGTACAAAACGAAGTAGAAACAATATAAATAAATTACGAAGAAAGAGAATGGCCAGCAAGGCTGGCAGGAGCTGCACTTCTCTACCCACCCGCCCCTCACCCAGGGGGGCTGTTTAGGGGGACACAGAGTCGGTGACCCTCCAGGCACCGGAGCAGACCTCGGGCCAAGGAGCGGGGTCTAGGGCCCTTGCGGGGTGAACAGATATGCAGGGCGCAGGACCTGGCGCCCCAGCCCCGGGCCCGCCCGGGGGCATCTGGTCTACCAGACGGGGCGTGGGCTCTCGCTGTGCACCCCTAGAAGAGACTTCTAGGGCTTCCCCTGCAGTAGGAGAGGAGACAGGCTTGGAGGCGGCAGGCGGTGGTCCTGGGCCACGCAGGCAGGAAGCCAGACCGGGGCCTGTTCCGCGCTTCCCTCTGGGCTGCCCCAGGGAGGACTCTGGCTTTGGGGAGAAGGCCTGTGGCTCGAGCCCCGGCTGTTCCGGCGCCGACTGGCATGGCTCGGGTGTGCCCGGGAGGATGGGGCAGATCAGCCACAAGGAGGTGTCTTTTGCTGTGCTCATACTGCACCTTTGCAGTCGGGGATCAGAAAAGAGGAACCCAGAGACCGTGGCTGGGAACAGCCTGGCCATCGCCACCGCCGTCTGTCCAGGGGCCGAGGCCGAGGCCCAGGCCTGGTGGAGAGGGCACCTGCCGCCATGGGCCGGGCCAGCCCGGTTCTGCCTGCCAGACAGGCTGAGTGGGGCTTTTCTGAACAGCTCTTTGTTTTTAATTAAAGTGTGCCAAGCCTGGGGTGTGGCCAGGGAGGGGGTCAGTGCCATGGAGGCGCCCCGACAGGTTGTAATTAAATCTCCCCTGCTGTCTCCACGGGCTCTTTGAAATAAGGACAGAACTCCGGAGCGGCTGGGAGGCGGCTATGCCTTCCCTTCCGTGAACGGGACGGTGGCACGCGGGGCAGGGCTGGGCAGCTCAGTGCCACCCACCCCCACACGAGCTGAGCTGCTCTGTCCCAACCCCCAGGGGACTGGAAGGACCAACCTGGGCCAGAGGCAGGTGGGGGAGGCAGGTCAGCGTCTGGGGTTCTGACAGTAGCTCAGACCTCAAGTCTTCAGGAATGGAGTCCGCCGGGCTTAACCCAGAGCCAGACTGAAAGCGCGCCCTCAGACTTGGGGTGGCAAGCGCCTGTCCCAGAGGGAAGGCCAGAGAAGGCCTGCTGGGTTGGGGGAGAGGACCACGCTCCTCGGCCGTGGCCCTGGATATCCAGGGTGGTGGCCACTGTTGTGCTGGGGGACTCCTGAGGTCAGAGGTCGCGTTTGGACAGCCTAGTCCTCCCCCAGAGTCCCCCAGGCTGTCGGGAGCTCTATGCCCACCCTTGCTTACCCCCACCAGGCTGCCTGGCCTATTCAGGGCCTGGGGTAGCAGATGGGATGGACTACTGCACCCCCCCCAAATGAGACAGGACCTCATTCTTTCAGTTGGTCCAGCCTGGGGCACAGATTTCTTTCCAGCTCATTCTAGGTACACTCAGGGCCTCAGGGCCTCTGCTGCGTCCCCTCCCCACAGCTCTGCCCCGACACGCCTCAGACGGGGCTCTGCCCAGCTGTCGCCTCCTCACAAGTCTTCCTGACCACTCCTCCCCAAATGAGGTGAGGCTTTTCTGCAAGAACGCTAACAGTGCGAGGGTCAAGTCTTCCAGCGCTCTCTCATACTGCACAAAAGAACTGCTGTTGCTGCTCCTACTAGAAAACATTTATTAGGCACTTACTGCATATCAGCCACTGGGTTAAGTTCATTAAGAGGGTCGTCAAGGTAGTTCACGCCTCACGGTGAGGAGACAGCATCACTACAACAGATTGTCTCTTCCGAAGACCATCACCCCAGGCTAGCCCGACTTGCAAGGCCCTGAACAGCCCAGCAGTTGAACCCACCGTCTCAACAGCCCAACAGCAGGAGAGGATGACAGGGGAGTGACCCTAGCTGCTAAGGCCTTGTGATTCTATGGCCCCAGCTGGGACTCAGTGCACCCTCTTCTCTCCCTCTCTCTCTCACACACACATATACATACACACGCTCACCCCGGTGCCCAGCATCCCTGTCATAAGGAGACACAGGTCATAGGAAAAGCCCATGTTGGGGCCCCTGGCCCAGCCCTCTCCCCTAGGGGAGCGAGCAGGCCTGCAGGTGGTTTCCAGGCCCCAGGTACCCTCAGCTTGCCCTGTGACTCCCCGATAGGGACCCGAGGACCCAGACTGTCCGGCAAGCGCGCCCTTGGGTGTGGCAGATGCCATGGTAGGGCCCCCACTTCCCACAACAGGAAAGAGCCAGAGGTGCCCCTGGTCTCAGGGCTGCGGGGGTGTCTCTGCCACACCCCGCTCCCTCCCTGAGTGGAGAAAACACCCGTCAAGGAGAGCTGGACCTGACTCCCAGCCAGGGCGACGGGAGGGAGAGCGATGTGCCAGGCCACCCCTCGGCCTTAGTCGGCGGGGGGCTACTGCTTGCCCCTCTGGGGACACCCGAAATTTACCATGAGGACATCTTGGGGGAGCTGCTGGTCTGGGGAGCTGGAGGCCTGGGGAAGCAGACTGACCTGACTCAGAGGCCCCAGCACAGCGCAGGCAGGGGGTCTGCATGCTTGGGCCTTGTCTGGGCACCCGGCGTGGCCGGGCAGTCGCTGACCCACTGGCCCACTGGCCCAGGGGAGGCCCCACGCTGGGGACCAAGACAAAATCTGAGCAAGAGGTGCAGGGAAACTGGAGGGGGGGGCCTGATCTGCGCGTCTCGGGAGAGGGTCCCCAGAGAGAGAAAGCTGCAAGGTCACCTTGGAGATCTAGGAGTGATCTAAATTTAGGCGTGATTAGGAGATGGAGGGGAGGGTCTGAGGCTGTCATGACTAAGACAGCTGAAGATGAGACTGTCGGGATGTTACGTTGTGGAAAGGGATCAAACTCTCGGGTAAAGAAACGAAGCGCTGGTGGTGGGGAGGGGCAGGGAGTCGCCTTGAAAGCACACTGCCTGCCTGCACACAGCGCCCCTCGGCGTGGCCACAGACCCAGCACTGCTCCCAGCCCGAGGTGGGGCCTCCCTGCTCCCCACGGGCTTGGGACCCACGCCACCCCTCAAGCGCGGGAAAGGGGGTGCCGCAAGGCTTTTCGGGCCACAAGCCGGCCCCTGCGTGCTCAGTCCCGGTCACAGCTCTCTCAAAC
Organism: Condylura cristata; assembly: GCF_000260355.1. Lineage (NCBI taxonomy): Eukaryota > Metazoa > Chordata > Mammalia > Eulipotyphla > Talpidae > Condylura > Condylura cristata. Next base: position 11,822,615 of record NW_004567134.1, on the reverse strand, counting down.
CCCACTCGCCGGCCAGGAATGTCTGTGGGCTCAGGGAAGGCCGCGCAAGCCCCAGGCCGCCTGGCTGGCCACGTGGGGCTGAAGGCACCATGAGTGCGGCCCGCCGGCCATGGCCGCTCTTGGCCTCACCCCCAGCCCCTTCCTCCCAGCTCCCGCTTTGGAGCTGCGTAACCGCCACCGAGTTCCCCTGCACTGCCGTCTTCCAAGACCCAGTCTGGGCGACCCCTCGGCAGGGAGCCCTCTTGGTCCGCAGGCTGGATCGTGAGTTCCCTGGAGCTCCCGCAGACCCTGGGCTCCTCCGTCACGACAGGGACCTCCTGCCACTTCTGGCTCTAATAATCTGTGCACAGTAAGACTCCCCCGACCCCACCCCATCCACGGCCTCCAGCCGGGCCCACCTCTGGGTCCCTAGCCCAACCTGCAGCAGGTCTGCACCAGGGAAATGAGTCAGACCACCCTGGACCTCCAGACAGACGCTGCGGCCAGACACTGCCCACAGGCCTCAGTAGGAGGCCGCGTCCCCCATGGACACGTGGGGGTAGGTCATAAGCCCTGCAGGGGCAGAACTAGGATTCCAGGAGTTTCTCGGGTGTCACTAACCAACGCAAACGATGTCACTAGCATGCAAAGGGCGGTGACGGGACGGGGGCGTGCGGAGGGGACCGCACAGAAGCGAGGTGTCCGGATGCCGGGCTGCAGGGGGCTGAGGAGGCTACAGCAGAGGGCTCTGGGGGGCGGGGGCTTTGCCGGCTCCTCTGGGCCAAGCAGGAAGGGCCCCTGCGGGGTGAGAGGTCACGCGTCCCCATCACCTGGAGGTCAGGCATGCAGCCCGCTCAGCCGCGTGCCCACACCCGGACTCAGAAGGATGATGGCCGAGGGGACAGGCCCCTTCCCTGGGGCCTTGCTGCCCTGGGGCAGGCAGGAGGACAGGAGCGCCGGTGTCCTGGCTGGCACGCGGTAGGCATGAGCTTTTTCCAGGGACTGGGACCCAGGCAGGGAGCAGCGTGTCCGGCCTCGCCTGGGCCGGGTCTCCTGCTGAGGCTCAGTTCTGAAGTCTAGTCCGGTGAAGGACTCAGAGTATCCAGGAGGGAAGGCCAGCCTGCAGGTCCCACACCCACAAAGCCACCCTCCGCGGTCCTCCCAGCCCAGCCAGGAGTTCCCGTGGCTCAAGAGGTCTAGAGGGTAGAGCCGGAAGCGAGCAGATGTGGAAATGGACAGTGACGCCCACTCTGCAGCCCAGTGCGCAGCGGGTAACCCTCCAGGAGCAAGAGGGTCCAGAGGGCGAAGCAGGGACAGTGACCCTGCCAGGGGAGGAGGCCCCCCAGGCTCGGGGGACCCACTGCGTGGGGGAGGGGCAGGTCCAGCCTGAGCCTTGTGTCTGGATCACCACACGCCACCAGGCGAGGACCGTCCACAGCTCCACAGGCCCAAGAGGTTCAGTCACTTGCACTGAGGCACACGGGGACCTTGACGAAGGCAGGTTTGAACCCAGCTTCAAGGGACGTGGTGCCCAGAAGCTGTCCTGAATAATGAGCGAGCCGCTCTCAGGATGTGGTGCACAGCAGACAGTATGTTGTGCCTACGTGCCTGTGTGCGTGTGAGTGCGTGTATATGCTTGTGCATGTGGCACCTTGGGGAATTACTACCCGAGTCCCCATCAAAGACAGAGCCCTCACACCGGGCACGCAGACACAGGAAGTCCGCACCCCAGAATCCGGCTTCTCCCCGGAACTCCAGGACAGCAAGGGGGCCCTTCTGAATGGAGTAGACTGAGAGCCCATCGATAGCTGATAAAATTCAAAGTAAGATTCAATTAAAAGTTGATAAAATTTTCAACTTTTAAGAACGTAGCCCTGTCACGCCCATCAGTGGCAGGACCCACGTGCTACTGTGACACACGGCAGGTGACCCTCTCAAGCACAGGTCTGTCACCTGTCAGGCCCCCCGGGCGACCCAGCCCCAACAGTAGGCCAGCACAGGCTGACGACACAACCTGTGCCTTGCATAGTAGCCACAGGGGACAGGTGGGCCAGGCCCGCTGCCAGGGCCTCCGGAGTGGGGCCGAGAGGTCGAAAGGTCGGGAAGCCCCGACCAGACCTGCTGGCCCAGACCAGGCCCACTCCAGGACAGAGCAGCCAGCCTGGATTCTGGGACACTGGGATTTCCTGGCTGAAGCTCCTTTATTAAAATAAGGATTGGGGGCGGATTAGAAAAGTGATTCATAGTCAACATAGCAAATTTGAAAATCACAGGAGGAAAAAATAAAAGAACATTTTCATTGCCCAAAATAACCCCTAGCAGAGAGCTCAACAGTAACGGTGTGAGGGTTTTCCACCTGTTTTCTTTCCTGTTTATTTCGACAGTCAAAATAATACTAGATATATAATTATGCAATCTGCCTTTTCCTTTTTTCCAGGTAAACTCACGAGCAGGCTCCCCGTCATAATAAATAATTTGCAAACACCCATTCGGAAGGACGACAGAGGAGTCTCGCCACTTGATTACTGCTTCAAAGCCCCCTGTGATTGGACAGTCGGGTCGTTTCTTACGCTCCGTGCTAGCGACTGTGGGGAGAGGAACATCATTTCAAATAGATTTTCCTTTCTTTTGTTGTCTTTTAAATCTGAAAAATATCAAGCATGGGAAACACTTGAAAGCTGACAACAGGCCTGCTTCCCTCCCAGCCTGAGCTCCACTCTCTGCACCCCAGGCCACCCCCAAGCCAGGGTTCTCCTCACGGTGACCCCACACAGACACCCACAAATATCATCCCTCCGTCTTCCCCGCCAATGGCCGCACAGAGTTTTCTGGCACACTCAACTGCTGTCAACCCTCGAGCAGCCTGAGTTCGGGCTGCTCAGGGCCCTTGGATGAGTTTAGTTTCAGTAAATGCGGCTGGTCCCCCGTGCAGACAGGTCCCCGATTCGCGGGTTCCACCAGCCTTACGCGTCGGCTGACTGAATCTGTAGGTGCAGAAGCTGAAAATACAGAAAGCCAGCCACAGGGGGGCTTGAGCACCCACGGACTTGGGGATCCTGGTGGGGATGTCCTGATGCCAACCCCCCTCAGTGACCACCCCTGTGGCTAAGTTTGGGGGAGTCAAAATTTCTATGCAGATTCCCACTGCGCGTGGAGTCCAGGTCCCTGTCCAAGTTGTCCAAGGGTCAGACACCAAGATCGTTCCTCGATGCCCAGAAAGACGAGCCCCGTCCGCCGTCGGACGGTGGGATTCGGGCCGGCCAGCCTGCGGTGAGCTGGCGCAGCAGCTTTCCAGGAAAGATCAGGAGCTCTGGCTCGGCACGTCTGCCGTTCTCTGTGGTGTAAATACTCCACCGGGGCCGTGTTCCGTTGCCGGCAATTGAACAGCTGGTTGGCAAAATTTTTTGAATATCTAACTACCATCTCGCAGGAGCCAGAATGAGTCAGCTCTGACAGTCTTTTCTTTTTGGTATTGGGAAATGGGTGCCTTAGCATGGATCCCCAAATTTGGAGTTTCTGGATCCAGAGTGAGGGACATTTGTTAAGGGGTTGATCCACGTATCCAATGGACACCCAGACAGCGAAGCCAGGGGTGTCCCACCGGCCACTGTGCGTCTGTCGTGCGCGCTGGAGCGTCTCTGGGTTTCCATCTTCGCTAAGTCGATGCGATGGAATTCAGCAGTGGTGGCAAGCAGACCTGGCTGCAGGGCCTGCAGCTGTGTACAGCCTCTTGGAAGGGGTAAGCAGCGCAGTCTCTGCAGAAGCCGGGGCCTGGGTCCACGCAGCTTGGACAGTGAGTCCCGCCCGTGAGCTGCAAACCAGAGAGTGAGGACTGTCTCAAAGTCCCTGTAAGCACTCCAGTGCCTGGCCTCCTGGCTGTGTCCCCTGTCCTGCTCAGAAGGGAAGCAGGTGCATGCACGTGTGTGTGTGTATGTGTATGTGCATTGCCCATGGGGTGAGGAGCATCAGAAATGGTCCCTCTTCACAAACTCCTGGTTTGCAGACTTCTCTCTCCAGGACAGCATCCGAGGGTTTATAAGCTAAGAGATGGGGGGGCGGGGTGCAGAGGGGGCAATTCTGCTGACAGCTGTGCATGAGAAGAACAGCTCCCATGAGGGACAGTGGGAGCATGCTGGGGCCCAGGGCCCTGTCTACTCCGCACGCCCTGCACTATTCAGAGCCCTGAGAGGTGCAGTTCTCTCCATTTTGCTGACAGGGAAACAGGTACAGCACAGACAAACTGCAGGAGGTCATACCTCAGAGTAGAAGATCTGACTCAGACAGACCTGAGTCTCAGGGCTTGAGTCAAGAGCATCCTCTGTGTTGGGGAGTCCCAGCTCCTTCCGCTGTCTCCCTGCTGAGTCTCCTGGATGACTCGCTTGCCTCTGGTCACCAGATGCGCGAGGTTGTGCCTTGAGTCAGTTCTCCGCGACACAGCTGTGTGGCCGATGGCTCAATTGGATTCTAACACTTTCTACCAGGATGGCGTCCCATCAGCAGGTTAGGGGCTCAGACCCCGGGGTGCTCCCTGCTCCCTCTCACAGCCTGCACCTGGGCTTCTGACCTCCGTGCCGCAGAGCGGAGGTTCCAGCCACCTGCTCGAGAAGCTCCAGGAGCCCAGGGAGTCGTGCGCGTTGTCTGCGTTATGTTAAGGACATGACCACAGGCACAGCTGAGCACCCAGAGAGAAGGGGGCCGTGGGCACCGTGGGTGGGAGGGACGCTGCCCTCCCGTACCCCGTCTGGGGCCATGCATGCTGCCCTAACCCCGTTTTAGTGAGGCGCTAGGGGTCTTCCTCATCCCAATCCCAGAGCCACGCAGGGTCCCCTTGTTACCACAGAGATACCCCTATCACCCAGGAAATGCCACAGGAGCGCTGTCGGGAACTGGGTCAAAGAGCAAACCTCACAGCAAAAGACGCTCCCAGGGCCCTGAGCGCCTCAAGGATTTTGGGGACCAGGAAGGAGCAGGTGAGTGTGTGTTCTCCTTCCCTCCCTCCCAGAGCTGTCCCAGTCAGGAGCTGGCAGGTCCTGATGCACCTGTGCGGGCCCAGAGAGGGCAGGTCTGGGGTGGCACCCCAGCACCCAAACCCTGGGCAGCACCCCCAGACCTCCCTTGACACCCCTTGTCTTGATGAGTCCCACGCTCTCTCTGCGGGCGTCCTCTGCAGCCCACAGGGTCCTGGGCACTCAGGAGCTGTGGACGCCAGCCTCTCCGGCCCCTCTGGGCCTGCTCACTGCAGGCTGCCGACTGGGGAACCAAGGTTAGCTCGCCCGCGGCAGGGTCCGGTGCCAGCATTTCCCCTAAGTCTGTTCCGCCCCCCACAGGGGTACAGAGCCCTGCCACTCCCTGGACAGTTAACAAGCTGGCACAGCTCAGGCTCTGACCCTGGCGCCGGGTCAAGGGTGTGCCCTTATCGGGGTCATCTCCCGCCTGCCCCAGCCAACGGCAGATGGTCAGCGTCAGAAGCCACCCCCAGCCCCCAGCCTTTGGGCCGGAGTCCCTGTGCAGCTGACCCTGGGCCCTGGGCCCCACAGGCAGCCACATCAGCACTGTCCACCTGGCCTCTTGATGGAAGGCGGCCTGGATCCCGCAGCCCTGAACGGGGCAGCAGAGGTGCTGGGCAGGGGCTGAGAGATGCCTTTCGGATCAGAAAGCAGGCGGCGAGGGCAGCTGCCGGTGGGCGGTCGCCAAGGAAACCAGAGGAGGACTCCAGGCCTATGATCAGAGCGAGGAAAAGGCCCAAGCAGCTTCTCGACAAACACAGAGGGGCGCACAGGGAGAGGCGGCGCAGAGTGAGGGTGGCCCCCAGCTTCGGGGCCGCCGACCCGGGGCGGGGGGCTCCCGTCCCCCCGCCGCTTCACGGGTGAAGCAGGGCTGCTGTGAGCGGGTGTCCCCCAGGGGACAGTGATGGCCGTGACCCCTGGCCCCCACCTTGGCTGTGGTGAGAAGGGCATGAGCCCAGCGTGGGGAGCCGAGTATGCTTCCGGGGCGTCCGTCCGCCAAGCCAGGCGGTGCTGGGCGTCCTGAGATGTGCGGGGTGCGGGGGACATGCGCCCGTGTGCACACGGGGGTATCCTGTGTTGGCTCCATGCGACTCTGGGGGCCCCTGTGATGTGGCCAGTGAGACTGAGTGCCTGGGCTGTTCATTGGATGGGATTTTTTTTTTTTAAAGATTTATTTATTTGTGCATACAGAACTGGGGTACAGGCCAGAGGCTCAGGGGCGGTGAGAGGCTTCACCAGTGACAGAGTGGGGAGCAGAACAGGCAGATCGACGAAGTACACTGCTGAGGGGAGCAGCGGGCGGGTCAGGAGAGGTCTGCTGCGCCATGTGGTCACCTCCGGGGCAGGCGGGAATCGAACTCATGAGGAAGCGGCTTAAGCTTCTCAGTGCTGTGCTTTAACCCGCTGCGCCACCAGGGAGGGCCTGGATGGGATTTTAAGTAATTTAAATTTAAAAGCTAATGTGCAAGGCAGTTAAAATATTTGGGAGCAACCTGAGTATGCAAATCTACTCTTTCAACAGTACAGTTTATCAAATCTAAATGCAGATCAAATGTTTCCAAAGAAAATTAGTTTTTGAATTGGTAGGAGCGATAAGCGTAAAATATGGGCTGGGTTTTAAAGGCTCAGTGCAGCAAAGCCAGTATGAGAATGTCTCATTAATATTTGTATATTGATTATAAATTGAACGATGATGTTTTGGGTATTCTGGGTAAAGAATATATATTAAAGATACCTAAAATAAACCACGTGTCTAAATATAGAAAAATTTAAAATTAATGTCTCTTTATAATGTGACTGCTGCAAAAAGTTTTAATTCTATATGTGGTTTACATGACCGTTCTAATTAACGGTGCTTTTCTAGAGCTTCTTCCAGAGGACAGTGACTCGAGTAGTGGTTAGAGAGGGCTACTGTCTATGTGGGTAACATTTGGGCGAGAAACTTCAGGAATGAAAGCAATTGATCGCCTGGAGAAGCTGCCAGAAAAAAAAAAAAACAAAACCAGCAAGTGCAAAGGCCCTGAGGCACGTTGAGGGACAGAAAAGAAGGCCGTCACCCAGAAACCAGTGAGGGAACAGGAACTCGGAGGAGTGGGCCAGGGCCAGACCGAGTGGACAAACAGCCTCGTACTTGCAAAGAAGGTGGCACTCTGCCCTCACCTGCTGTTCCGCAAGGGACTGTCACTGCCACTTCTTCCTTCCTGTCTTCTCCGGAAGTTTCCTCTGGCACAGCACCTCCAAGCCAGGCACCAGGCCACACACGAAGCACCGCACGGTTGTTCCCAGCTGAGCGGGGACCCCGGGGAGCAGAGAGGAACTGGCTCCAGGGCTTGCCCAAAGCCGACGCCCGAGCCGGAGCTGATCACAGGCTTACGCCACTGAGCCGGGCGGGTGCCTGCCCCCTCCGTGTTCTCCCGAGCACAGGACACAGGCATTACAGCTGCGTGCTAAGCTTCTTTGGAAGCTTTTAAGCGTACAAGTGACATGATTTGACTGAGAATGTGTGAAATGTACTCTGGCTGCTGTGCTGGAAACGGACTGGGGGTGTGGCAAGAACGGAAGCAAAGGCCTGTGAGGAGGTTCAGGCGGGAGGCTGGCGACACTCGAGGCCTGATCGCCTTCGGTCTGCACCCCAGCCCCGGCGACCCCACTCTCATACAGAGAAAGCGGGGCGCTGGGGAGTCAAGTGACTCACCCAAGGTGGCACAGCTACGCACTGGCTGGGCAGGGCCTGAATCTGGGCCATCTGCCTCCAGAGTCCCCCCCGCCTTGGCCACTGGGCTGTGCCATCTCCCAGACGCCTGGGGCTCCTGGCCGGGGCCAGCCTGAGATACCAGTCGGCCCAACGCTGGCTGAGTGCTGCTAGGAGCACTCTCTCGTCTCCTCAGCTTCTGCATCACCTTCCCTCGTCTGCTTTCCTTGCCCATGAAGATCCTAAAAATGCCACGCCACACAGGCCTGACCGGGCGCCACCCACGGGAGAAGGGCGAGGGTGGAGGGTCTCTCCCAGGAATGCAGACATCAGGCGACCAGAGGACACCGTCCACATTCATACCAACCTTACCAAGCATCCCGGTTCTGGGCCTCAGTTTCCCCACATATAAAGTAGAAGGGAAAAGAAGGAAAAAACCGAACTTCCTTTCCATCCCGACATGGGGAAGGCAGGAGGCCTGCGACCCGGGCGACTCACCGGGACCCTCTCAGCAGGAGGCGAAGGCGCCGTCCCCACAGGCTGAGGCAGAAAGGGAGGAACAGACTGAGTCTGTGACTGGAGGGCGCAAGGGGAGGCTTCAGGTGTGGCTGGATTCAGGCGCTCGCAGGTCACTGGAAACTCATCTTCCTCGCCATCTCCGTCCTCCCCAGGGTGGGATTCTGTTGCTGGCAGGTTGGCTGTTTTACCCTGGCCTGTTCCAGGCCTTCCTCGTGACTCTGGCCCTTCGTGGTTCCCACGTCCATGCAGAGACCGATGGACACTGGCCCACAGGGATTAGGAGGCTCCTAGCTGCCAGCTAGTCACCTGGCCTGATGGACACTGGGTTGGGGGCATTTTTGAAAGCAAAGGTGCCAACAGGTGTTCTTTCCATGGGCCCTGCCCAAGGATCACTGCTGGAGAGAGCATGCAGGCCATGATCCAAGGTGTTCTCCTGGGCGGCCCCCAAGCCTGGCCTGTGCCCGGAGCCTGCCCCCACCCAGCCTCAGGGCCCCCGTCTGTCCAAGGCGGAGTCAGACACCCAGCATGGCAGGTCCCAGGCTTCCTACTCTTCAGCAGCCGCCCGGATCTCTGTCTCCCAGGGCCCCGCTAAAGAGATTACGGGCCTGTCTTTTACTGGAAACCCCGGGCCTCTGGGCTGGCTCCGCTAATCCCAACAAAGAATAACAGGCCCCTAATTAATTCTCCGAATCTGATGGCGGCACGAACGCCAGCCAGTCTACCCGCCTTAATGAGTTTAATCGACTGGACTTGATGATTTTATTCGAAACCTAGGGCCGCAAATTAAGCTCTTAAAAATGCACTTGAACTTGATTGGCAGGCGTAATCCCAACAAAGTCTGTTTAATCCTGGGGCCGCCTGGGCAGGGTAGCGGGTGCAGGACCGGGCACTCCAGTGCTGGCTCCTTGCGTGTGCGGGGCTGGGTTCCCTCCTCCTGCCTCCAGGCCTGGGGGCGGGGCGGGCAGGGGCAGGAGCCTGATGCTGCTCTCAGCGGAGTTCCTGCCCCTCTACCCCCAGCCGATCCCTGGGGGCCCTAGTCTCTGCGTTTTCCATCGGAACCCACCGAGCTCCACCCCGATCTGCACCTTGGTTCTGGTGCCCACCCTCAGGTGGGTGCTGGGTGCTAGGAGTCACTGCTCAGCTTTGCACCTTATACTATTGTCTGGCTGTGGAACATGGACTGCAAGGCCAGACAGAGGACTGTCCCCTCCTATGACCAGCTCTGGGTGATGCAGCCGTCAGGCGCTCCATCAAGATGTGGAGTCCAGGCCCCAGAACCCGGACTTGCTCTAGCTGGTAGGAGGCCGTGGGCGTGGTATGGTGCCAGGGTCTGGCAACAAGTATCTCTCTCAGAGCTGCCTCTGCCCAAGAAAAAGTCAGACTTGCAGAGTGGGTGACCCCTGGAATGGAGCCCAGTCACCCAGCAGAGACCACTGTAGAACAGACCCCACTGTAGAGCCAGCCCCAGCTGGCCAGTGACTGACCACTGCTTGAGCCAGCTCAACCTAGCCCAGCCCACACCCATTTAGCTCAGCCCACACTGGCCCAGCCCCAGCCCAGCCATGCCCAGACCTGCCCAGCCCTGCCCAGCTCAGTCTAACCCTATCCAGTCCACACCAGCCCTATTCAGTCCTCACCAGCCCAGCCCAGCCCTGTCCACCCCAGCCC
>NW_004567134.1:11792399-11811736 GCF_000260355.1 Condylura cristata | reverse complement strand
GCTGATGCCTCACTTCCTGAGGACCCTTCCATTAACCTGGACTCAGCCATCATTCTACACTCTGTGGAGGTAGTAGACCGTTGTTGCCTACAGCGTGCTCAGTGCGGTTAGGCACACGACAGTGCCAAGCTCACACTTCCCTCTAGCTCGGGGCTCCCTTAGGCACCCCACCAGCACGCTCTGCACCAGAGCCCAGACGGCCCCCTGCTGGGCCTAGCGGTGGCCTCGGTCACTGTCCCTCACTGCCCTACAAGGTGGTGGCCCCTCAGCCTGGGGACGCACTGGCCAGGTCCTCCTAACTCAGTTCTTGGGGAACAGGAGAAAGGCACCACAGAGCCTCAGAGCTACAGGTCCAAGCTGAGAAGGATGCCCACGCCAGCGGGCAGGGCTGACCCCGCGCGGCCCACGGGGCGGGCGCACGCCAGCGGGCAGGGCTGACCCCGCACGGCCCACGGGGTGGGCACACCGCTGCCGAAAGCAGCCTGCTATGTCACACAAGTCCCCCCTAATTGTTTGCTAAGAAAGCCACTCCGACAGGACGAGGATCACCAGTGTCTGCGCATTTTCTAAACGCGCTTCCCCCTATCTGATTGGCAAAGCTCCAAGTGTTTGCAACCACGCTGTTGGCAAGAACCCAGGAGACAAACTCGTTCGCAGCTGGCGGGGGCCACACACCCAGTGCCGGGGAGGTGGCAGCTCCGGCCACATCAGCTCCGCTTCTGCCCTTTGAACCAGCAAACGCCTCCAGAACGCACCCTCCCGACTTTGTACCCATACACAAGGGGGCGTCTGCACGTCACCCCCCGCGCCCTGCAAAGTAACAGGACTGGCCCGACATCGCCATTCTATGTTTAAGCCATGTAAACTCATCTGATTATTTTTTAATTTTTTTTAAAGATGTATTTGTTTATGCATACAGAACTGGGGTACAGGCCAGAGGCTCAGGGGCTTCACCAGAGACAGAGTGGGGAGCAGAACAGGCAGATCGACGAAGTCCATGCTGGGGGGGCGCAGCGGGCGGGTCAGGAGAGGTCTGCCACGCCCTGTGGTCACCTCCGGGGCAGGCGGGAATCGAACTCATGCGGAAGCGGCTTTAGCTTCTGAGTGCTGTGCTTTAACCCGCTGCGCCACCAGGGAGGGCCAACTCATCTGATTTTTAAGAAGATAAAAATTAAAGCTGCAGTGAGGGAGGAGTTGCAGGTCACGAGGATACTGGAAACAGCCCTGCTTGCTGTGCCCTGCTCCTGACGGGCCACGCACAGCCCCCCCTGAGGGGCATCCGTACCATGCACACATATCAGATGCCCCTCCAGCCCTCTGCCCCAGGGAACTCCCCATCCTGACGCCAGCAGCCACGAGGAGCACCGGGAGCTGACCAAAGAGCACGCTGGCCTGGGGCTCCTGAACCCCCAAGCATGAGGTTCCCCCCTAAGTAGCAGCTCCCCTTCCAGCCAGCAGGATCTGGTCAGCTGCGGCCTCGTCAGAATGACACCGGCAGGCCCCGTTCTCAATGCCCGGGTTCCCGGGGACCCTGCCAGGGACACAGCCAGTGGCTGTGGCCCGGGGCGTTCGGAAGGGTCCTGGCTAGGACCCTGGCAGCCCAGGGCAGAGCTGGGCGAGCAGGAACACACAGGATGGGCAGGGAGGTGCCTGCCCCAGGGCCTGTCCAGCAGGGGCCTGAGAGCCCAGGGCTTTGTTCCTGAGACTTCCCCCTGGGGAGGGGGTCTATGTTTCTGGAAGGAGAGATGGGAACTCACAGCATGTCATTACTTCACGCCCCTCTACAGCGAGGTTGCCGGACGTGACCTTCTGGCCTTCTCTCCTTCGTCTCCTTCGTCTGTCCTCTTCCGTCCGGGTTCACTTATTTTGAGGGTGTTTGAGTTGTGTTATTGGAGGGGAGGGAGCTGTTTAAAGATTAATCCTCACATAGTTTTTCTTCAGTTTTATATTCATTTCCCCTCATAATTGCTTACACTCTAATTCTCATTCGATCTACAGTTTCACCTACTTAAGAAAAAATTATTTCATGGATATTAACTTTATCCTTGTTCTTAATCTTTGCTCCTTTGTGTTCCATTCTTCGCTGAGCATTGCGTTGGTCTCTTGCCTTTTATCTCTTCATCCTCAACCTCATTTCCCTATCTTCTGTTTTATAATTTTTTACATTCTATAATCCCATCTTCTATTTTGTCATTTTTTACATTCTATAATTCTGTTAGGTTGCTTTAAGTCTCTGGTTTCAAAATTTTGTCCTGCATACAACCATATTCATCCTTCCACCTGGATGCTTTGTTCTTTGCTTTCACTGGTCTCCCCTCATGATTTCCCGATTTGCAGCCTTCCTCTGTCTTACTTGCTATGACACTGCACGCTACACTTCGCAGTGACCCAGGAAGGGGGGCCTTGGGGGTGACTCTGGGGGTGTCCACCCCAGAGACAGGGCTACTTCACCTCCTCAAGCTTCCCCTGCAGGCGCTTTCTGAGACCCCAGACCACTGCCCCCCCGAGCCCCCTGGGAAGAAGTCCTCATGGCTTTCTAGGACTGAGAGACCCCAAAATCATCCCAGAGGAAATTCGGTCCTCAAGCTCTGCCTGGCAGCTGCTGGCTGTCGCTCACATGGGGCCACAAGTGGGCAGGTGGGTGCCCCCGGTCCTGACAGCTGCAAGTGAAACCCCTCAGAAAGACGAGGATCACTCTCGGTAACTAGGGGCTCCACACACCTTCCTAGGGGGCTTAGGGTCCCCATGTTGGAGCACCGGGGAACCCACCAGCCAAGCCCCATCCCCAGCTGAGTTGCTCAAAGTGCCTGCCTACCCGCGTGCCCACTGCCCGCGAGGCGCACGGGTACCAGGCCTGCCTCACCCGCCGCCACGCTGCCCTCAGACCAGGCACAGCACCCAAGCGGTTCTCGTGGATAACACCCAGTGGACTGGATACTGCCACAGGCCTGGCCACCCCATGTGAAGTGACCGGAGCACCGGAGCAGCTACCCTGTCAGGCTCACAGCTCCTGCCCGCTCCATTCTCAAGGGGAGATCACCAGGAGTGAGGGCCTGGGGCCAGGAATCTCAGGACCACCTCCGCTCTCAGCCTGCTGATGCCTCACTTCCTGAGGACCCTTCCATTAAGAGCCCTGAACTCTTGATGAATTATGAATTTTGCCTAGCAACCATTGCCAAGCAACAACTCTTTGGAAAGAGATATTCAAAGAATTAGGTAGCTGCTTCACGGCAGGGGTGAGCGAATGCGGTTCGGTGGATGCTGGGCCCAGGCCTGCACGTGGCAGTTCTCTCTCCGGGCAGGGCGGCGTCCTGGGGAGTCTGGATGGTCCACTGACCAGCTGTGTGACCTTGAGAAGTCACATTACTGCTCAGACAGGTTCTCAGCTGTCAAACTGAGATGGCATCGGAGCTGTCTTCCTCGTAAGGATGCAGAGGAGCCGAGATGTTTGGGTCAAGGGCCTGCCAAGCCTCCAGAGCCCTACCGATCCATGGCTGTGTAAGGGAGGAGTTCTGGTGCACTGAGCACTTGGGTCCTGGTGTGGAAGTTCCTGCATCGAGCAACACTCGGCACCTGCCTTGTGCCTGCCCCTGTGCTGGGCCCTGGGGTCCCAGCGAGCTTGACTCGCTCGAGTGTTCACTCGCTCGCTCAGTGCATCGCCACGCAGCACCTACTGCAGGTCGGGCACTCGGACACCTTGCAGAATGCAGTCTGGAGAGGGCTTCAGGGCCCAGGGGCCCGTGGGGTGCTGCCTGTCCACGTGTGAGGAGCAGGGGGAATGATGAGCAGCATAGACGGGCAGTGAGGGCTTGTGTATTCATTAAGAGTAGCCCAGACACGTGGGTCTGGGAAGGAGAGAGGGAGTACTGGGGGACGGGACTGCAATTTAAATAGAGTGGTCAGAGGATCTCTCAGTGGAAGAAAGAGCTTTGAGTGAAGACCAGAAGGAGGCGAGAGGATGGAGCAGTAGAGGCAGAGGGAACAGCCGGTGCAAAGACCCTGAGCCCCACACGTGCCTGGGGAGACAGAGGTGCCCGAGCACCCTGAATGCGCCCTTCGGAAAGAGCCACAGTAAACGCAGCGGGGAGATGGGGCCCTGGGAGGAAGTCGGCCTGCTGGCCCAGGCTGCACCTCCGCGTGTGGGGGCCCCTGGCCCGCAGCCCTCTCAGGCCACATTCTGCAAGACAGGGAGTGGCCTCTGTCGGGCGGCCCACACCTGCCCCTGTGACACTCCCTGAGGAAGGCCCTGGACACCATGGTTGGACCCAGGTCCTCCACCTTGCCTCCGTGTACTTCTCCCTGACCCTGCCCAGGACATGGACCCCCATGCCGCTCCCCAGCCCTGGCCACACGGGGACCAGAGGAGCAGACTCTCCTATTTGCCCTTGACAGCAAAGGAGGAGGCGTCCGCTCCCACCAAGACCACCTCATGGACGATTCTGCCAAACAGACCCCAGGGTATAGGAAGGAAGCTGTTGGCTGAGAATAGAAGAGACCCCCGGTCTATGGAAACTTGATTCATAACCAAGGTAACATCAGGTCAGGGGGGGACAGACCAGTCGTAAAACCAGCATGTGGGTCTTCCCTGGTGGCACAGTGGGCTGAAGCACAGCACTAAGAAGCTAAAGCCACTTTCGCATGAGTTAGATCCCCGACCCAGAGGTGACCCACGTGGTGCAGCAGACCTCTCCTGACCCACCTGCTGCTCCCCTCAGCAGTGTACTTTGTCCATCTGCCTGTCCTGCTCCCCTCTCTGTCTCTCACTGTTCCTGCACCTCTGGCCTGTACTCCAGTTCTATATGCATAAATAAATAAATCTTGAAAACAAAATCCAAAAAACCCAGCATGTGATCATGGCCAAGGCTTACCCAAGTCATGAACAAAGCGAGAGCCCTACCTCACACCCCACACAAACCAATGCCAGGAAAGTCAAAGGCTCCCATGCAAATCTCCAGGACACCTCAAAGGAGAATTTCTTCACAGCTATGGACTTAAGCGCCATCCTTTCAACACAGAGAAAGGAAAGATGAAGTCATTGTATCAAATTAAAATTTTCTGTTCACCAAATCCCATAAAAACAAATTCATAAGGTAAGAGGAGATATCTGTAACATACACGGCAAAGGTTTAACATCCAAAATAGAGGAAAGATGCTAGCTTGACATAAAGAAGCAACCTAACAGAAGAGGAACAGCTGGAGAAAGAGGACAGCTAAGTGGATCACAGACCTTGTTGGTAACAGTGGAAACGCCAGGGGAAACTACCACGAGATCCTTCACTCCCACCACATGGGGAAAAAATCGGAAATCTGACATAACCAAGAGCTGCGGCTCTGGGACACGGCAGGCTGTGCCATGGCGGGAAAGGGAGTCACCGCAGCCCCAGGGGGCAGTTTGCCAAGCCTGGAGATGTCAGGCTTGCACCTGGGCCCTAGCAGTCGCTCTCCTGGAACAGACACGGACCTGGGACTGCTGGGGACCTCCGCAGCCCCTTGAACACAGCGCGCTGGATGGCTGAGACGGATGTGGTCCCAGGGTGCCCCGCGGCGGAGGCCACCAGCCCCGGTGAACAGGTGTCACCTTCGGGGAGCCCTGCTCCCCATCAGCACCACGAGCCTCAAAAGCCTGGTGTCCATGCAAAGATCACGAGCTCATGGGCTCAGGAAGGTGTCAAACCTGCGCTGGTCCTCGCAGCATTGCTGACAATATGGGACCCAGGCACCCCCCAGGCGCCCAGTGACAGAACTGGACACAGACAGCGCGGTCTGAACACACGGTGGGCTGTCGGGAGCGGTGAGACGAGATGGTGCCGTGGCTGCAGAAGGGCAGGAGGTCAAGGCATTAGTAGAGCCAAGACCGCCAGGGTGACACAGATGCATATGGGTGATCTCACACACGCGGGCGACAGGTAACTAAGTGGATGTGCTGACAAAGCAAAACAGGTGTAGTAAACTAGCATGGAGAACCGACGGTGGGGGGGTGGGTGAAGGAGGGGAGCGGAGCATGGGTCCTCGGGAGGCTGAGAGTGTAACCCCCAAATTATATAGCCGGGTAAAGACGACCAGGTTAATTTTAAAAAGATCACTTATCTCAGAGCAGATTTGAGGATTAAATGAGAACTCACGGAATGACCTGCGTGGCAATTAGCAAGTGCTTAATAAATTGTGGTCACAATTTACGATCGTGCAATGAACACTGCTGTTTCTAATAAAGTTCTACCTTCAGTGCTACTGCAGTGGGGACAACATTTAAAAATATAAAGAAATGAAGTAGTAGCCAGTAGGGGTTTCTGGGGCTAAGAGGGTGGGGGAAGGAGAAGACTAGAGTGGGGGGTATCGGGGAAGGTGGTGAGAATGAAAAAAAAAAAAAACAAAAAACCCGCCAGGTGCTGACCAGAGAGGAGCGCGGCAGACGATGCACTCGACGGGATTCTGCTCCAGCCATCAAGAGTGGACAGGACTGAACGGTGTATCGATCTCTGAAGTCAATGGCCGTCGGCCAGAGCTCCGGACAGGGGGTGCTTCCCGGGCCGGGGTCTCACAGCGCTCCTGGGGGCTCTGGCCACTGTTAACCCGAGTGGGCACGCAGGACCTGACTGTTCAACGCGTCCGTGCACCTGTCCACCCCCGGCTGAGCAATATGCTACCTAAGTCTGTGAAACATTCAGAGGAGAGATGCTGACCGTGCATGGCTGCTGTGCAGCTTGAGGAGATTCATCTCTGCCGGAGAAAGAAAGACGGTGGGGTGGCGGCACGCAGGAGTGAGGTGCCTTAGTCAGGACGCCGCGTGAGGCGCCTCCCCGGGGAGCACCCGGGTGCTGGGCACGGAGGGGGGACGCAGGCCGAGCAGGCGCTGCGTGTGCCTGACGCGCTGACCCCACCACACCGAGCGTCACGTGACTGACGTGTTCAGCGCAGCGGCTGCTGTGTTTTCATGAGTCTTAAGTTGTCCGTGATCCCCCATGGGACCCTGCTGTCCTCTTCCAGATTTGCAGTCCACGGCCAGCTGCTTTTTGGCCCGTGGCCACGCTTGACCAGGCGTGGCCGGCAGAGGAAGCCGGCCCTTGGCCCAGGCCCCGCCTCAGCGTCACCTTGGTTCTTCACCGCTGGTCAGCGTGGACATGGGGCCCGGCAGCGTGGACGCAGGCAGTGCAGGCCCCTGCCCAGGGAGGGGCGTGCCTCCCGCCCCATCTCCACCCCTCGCCCCTTGGCCCGTGTTTTACCTAAGTGATATGCGGGTGTCCGCAACGCCTGACGTGGCCCGAGAGCTGCCGGGGTGATGCTCGCCCGCTGTCAGACACGGTGGCCCCACACAGGGGACTTCCCGCCCGACACCCAAATTAAACCAGACATAGAGCAAGAAGCCCCCAGAGTGCCCAGCGTCCCCCGCGACTCTGTTGAGGAGCACGGGAGGGCCCTGCCTGAGAGGGTCCCGGGGGCCAACCCCAGCAGAGGGCACGTGCCCAAGAAGGCAAGAGGGAGAGACCAGGCTGTCGACTTAACCGTGGCGTGACGAGAAGGAAAGCTCATTCCAGAATCCAGCTAGGAGAGACCTGTCCAAATCCTATAGACTTTTGAAGAGAATTAAATTGATATTTTTAAATGTTCTGGTTCACGGAGAAATCCAAACAGAGCTAAGAGAGCGGCGTCTCCCGTGGCTCTGGGGGCAGGCCTTCAGGAGGCCGGTGGCAGGCAATTATCCCGTCACCGTGTGTGTAAACAGCCCTGCCGGAGGGGGTGGCTCTACGAGGAGGCAGCGCGCCTCCTTCGGCCCCTTCAGCGCCTCCCGCCACCTCCCCCTTCATCTCCCTTCCCTGAGGAAGAGGGCTGCTGTGCCCAAGAACATTTGGGGTGCACTCTGCACGCATCCTGAGAGCGAGCGGGTCAGAGGAGGTAAACAATGCACTCGCTGTTTTGCAACTAACATGTTGTGCTGAGATATACATATTGAAAATAGCACAAGCAATTTCACAGTAAAAATTCGAGAACGCGAATGATCCATCAATATGAGGAGAGGTAAAGACACAGGATGTGTCCTTGCTACCAAGTGCTGCGCTTGGCTGGGGCAGACACAGGTGCACGGACAGGGAGGCTCCTGGGAGTGCTGGCAGGAGCCGAGTGAGGCCGGGTTGGTAGGGACCAGGCAGGGCAATGCCAGCCAGTCAGATGGGGATCACACAGAAGAGGAAGGGGGGGCAGGGGGAGGGGGGAACCTCACACTCACATAGACCTGACTGGGATGACATGGGGGTCTCCTGCTGGTTACAGGCTGGAGTGGCCCGGAAGACCATGGCCACACCTTGGAGCCTGAGGCCAGCCCTCCTGGGGTTCCTGCCCATTACGGTCAGCTGCCCACCCTCCTCTCCAGGGGCTGCCTGTTCTAGAAGGAGAGCCCGAGGCACACATCTCCTCAGCTGCCAGGCAGGGTGACCACATGTTACGTGTTCCGCACAGCTATGTTTTCTCAGCTTCGCCTCATCCATGTGCACAGAAAAATATCACATTCCTAACAGTTCATCATGGTGACATCTGGGAAATAGAAAAGTGGCAGAAGATGGTGAGAAGATATCACTTTTCCCCCTTTACTGTACATGCTTATGTGATGCTGAAAATGTTTCTTTATCTACTCATCTTATATTTATAAAATAATTGAGGGGCTTTGGCTAGAGGTGCTGGAATGACCACGTGAGCTTCTTTCTGCTTCCACTCAAGGTTGTAGTAAGGGATTAAAAAGGTGTAAGAAGTCCATCAAGGCAAAGGAAACACAAGAGGGAAGGTGGGAGCACAGAGGTTATCTCACCTTTGGGAAGATAGAAAGGACACCTGGCTTTCCAGGTCCCTCGAGCACTGACCTCCAGGGCATGCCCAGGGAACGCTGAGAGGTGAGTCCACCACCCCGCGGGGACCCGGGACCCAGGACCCGAGAGGCTTGAAACAGTAACACCAGCCAGGAAAGGGGTGCAGGGGTGCAGGGGGAGGACTGAAGGTCTGTGCCTGACAGCCAAGCCCTTCCCCTGCCTGCCAGACCTCCCCCAAGCCTGCAATTGCACCTTTTCTGAGGACCCACTGAAAGGAGAGGGGAGACCCAAGGTGGATACACAGTGAGGACTGTAAAGTCTCACTCTCGAACACTCCCCCTTACAACACCGCGGGAAAGAGGCTGCCCCCTCGCCGCCCATCTGCAGAAGCCCAGCCTCTTCTTGGGCACCTGCTAATGTCCCATCTCGAGCTGCTCCCTCTCGCATTTAACCAAAACACAAGCTGCCAACCAAGCAAGGTGCCCCGCCTGTGAGCACCAGCACCAACCGCTCTTCCGTTACAAATGGAAACCCAAGGATGGCCAGACATACACAGAAAAGCTCAACGTGAAAGACGAACCCCAAAATAAGGCAAGATCAGGAGGACGCTTTCCTCCGGTATTCTTACAGAGACCAGAGAAATGCCACATCCACAAAACAAGAATGACGTGCTTGTTTCAGAAAGCAAAATCGCCAAAAGCTGGTGAGGAGACAGAGCGACAGGTGCTCTCGCTCACTGCTGGTGGGAATGTAAAATGGAAACTTCCTGAAAGCTAAACAGTCTTCCCGTGGGATTGGGCACCATGCTCCTCAGTGTTCACCCAACTCAGCTGAAAACATGCTCACTCAAAACTACCACTGTGGGTAGAGCAGCTTTGTCAAAACAGGATGCATCCAAGATGTTGACGAATAGGTGAGCGGATAACAAATGTCCACACGCCAGGACATCAGCCAGTGATGAGAAAGGAAGGGTCTCTGCCAGACACACGAGCACACACTCACACGCACACACTAAATAAAGCCCAGGGCACCGTGAGGGCAGCAAGAGGCTCCCACGTGCTGCCGTGGTGGGCATGCCTCGGTGTGCCCTGTCAAAACCCACGGGGCTGTGCAGCCTCAGTGTGAGCGGGGGAGTCCGTGAAGTGACCTCCCGATTGTGGCTCACTAGCTGTGCGAGTGTACGCGAGATGCTTATAAGAGAAGGGACTGCAGGAGGAGAGCAGCGGAGCGCGGAGACAACGTCCTCGATTTTTCTGTGATGCTAAAATGGTTCTAAAAATGAAGTGCAATAATTAATTATTTTAGTGGTAGCTGCAGAAAAAAAAGGAAACTCAACCTCACACAGGTTATAAAGCATAACTCAAAATGGATCGCGGGCTTCCCCCAATATGTAAAACGATAAGACTTTCAGGAAAAGCAGGAGAAAATCTTCAGGACACACAGCTACACAGAGTTCTTACACAGAACTCCAAAAGCGGGCGCTCTGAGAGAAAAAACGGATACATGGAAATTCATCAAAGTTCAAAACTTTGGCTTGCAAAAGACCATATTAATAGGGTGAAAAGACAAGTTCTGTGAAGGAGCAGTATTGAAGCCCCATCCCAAGAAAGGACTAGTATTTAGAACAGATAAAGAATGTTTAATACGTCGCAGTTAAGATTAAAAAAAAAAAAACACCCAAATAATCCAATTGAAAAAAACAGGCAAAGGATGTGAACAGACTTTCCCCCCAGGGCCAATACAGAGGAGAACACAAAAAGGGGATCGATATCGTCAGCCGGAAGGCAGGACCTCTGCCCCACGCACGCCTCCCTCTCCAGGACAGCTCGGCGGGAAACAAGGCAACACCCACGGCTGGTGAGGGCGTGGGGAGTCGTGTCACCGACCCCGCTGATCCTCTAGCAATCAGAATGTGAATACCCATAGCAGCTTTCTTCCTAATTAGCCAAAACCCAAAGAACCCAGATGTCTTTCAGCAGGTGGATGGTTACACAGACGGGTCCACCCACAGCGTGGGGTCCGGCTGGGCAGTAGAGGCACTGTGGACACACACAGCCAGGATGGGTCTCCGGGGAACCAGGCCAGAGGGGCCCTACGGTGCACTCCTGTTCACAGCCGTTCCTGAAATGATGGAAGGACAGACACGGGGAGCAGCTCGGGGCCCCGGGAGTCGGGGTGGGGGCAGACGGGTGCTGGGCCTTTGGGATGGGTAGAACAGATTTGGACCGTATTCATGTCACTATCTTTTTTTTTTTTTTTAAAGATTTATCTATTTGTGCATACAGAACTGGGGTACAGGCCAGAGGCTCAGGGGCAGTGAGAGGCTTCACCAGAGACACCAGAGACAGAGTGGGGAGCAGAACAGGCAGATCGACGAAGTACACTGCTGAGGGAGCAGCGGGCGGGTCAGGAGAGGTCTGCCACACCATGTGGTCACCTCCGGGGCAGGCGGGGATCGAACTCATGCAGAAGCGGCTTTAGCTTCTCAGTGCTGTGCTTTAACCCGCTGCGCCACCAGGGAGGGCCTCATGTCGCTCTCTGAACAGTGCTATCACTTGGCCAAATGTTACCCTTGGGGGAAATTGGGTAGGCAGGAGATAGAATGATTTCAAAATTAAGTTTAATTAAAAATATGATAGCAGTAGTTTTTAATCTATGTAAAGACTGGAACGTAAATTATGTTGAAGAAATTAGAAAGTAGGACAAAAGGGTAGAGAGATGGAAAACAGAACCAAAAAGATTTTAGAGAATGTGTCCAGGCGGTCCCTCTCCCACTAAGAGGCAGGACAAAACCCAGAGAAGACTCTGCAGAAGGGGAATCAGGGCCTCTCCGGGTCAGGGGGCTCAGCCCTTCCCAGGGGCGTGAGGAAGTCTGTGCCCAGGATCTGGAAAACCCCAGCACCTTCCCCAGGGAGAAAGGCCTCTGCAGAGACACAACCTGGCCCGTAGGTCACCCCCAGAACACCACCCGCTCACAACCACCTCTCCCCTCTTTTTCCTGCTCCTTCTGTCTGAGGCTCAGTGTGCCCCCATTTCTTCCTTCCCTCCAGGCCCTGGAGGACCATGGAGACCCCCACCCCCAAGCCCTGGCTGCCTCTTTCTCAAGGTCCCCCCTCTTTACTCCTTTTTCTTTCAAGGTTTATTTGTGCATACAGAACTGGGGTACAGACCAGAGGTGTGGGGGGTGAAAGGATTCACTAGAAACAGTGGGGAACTAAACAGGTGGACTGACTGAAACACACTGCGGAGGGGAGCAGCGGGTGAGACAGGAGAGGTCTGCTGAGCCCTGTGGCGGCTCCCTGGCTGGGCGCTGGACTCCCGCAGCTGTGTCAACGTGGAGCTGACGCGGCACCTGCCCTGCCCTGTCCAGTTGGATGAATCGCACTACTCCTTGACATCCCAGGAGCCCCTAGCCCCTCCAGTGCTCACCCCGGCTCAGGCCTGGGTTGTCCTGACCACTGGAGGCCTGGACACCATCCTGGCGCATGAGTGCCAGGCACTTGGGTCAACTTCTGAGCCCACAGGCTGCTTTTCCCGGACATGGTGCTGGTGAGAACTTGGGCTGTGGATGTGAGTGCAAACGTCCCCCCAGCCCATGCGGGAGGACTCTGCTTTATCCATTCTCTCCTTGATGGGCTCTTCGGTAACGTTCAGTTATAAACCGTCCTTAGCCATTTAATCTGTGTTTACTGCCTGTCTTTTAAATATGAATAGACAGGCAAGGGTCACCCAGCAAAAGCCTCTAACGTGGAAAATGGAGAAGAAAACAGGGTTTCAGAGACCACAGTTGCCAGCAGCAGAGCAGAACTTCAAAGAAAAATGGAAACAGTATCTTCAGAGGGAAAGGAAAATTCAGAATCCATAAAGGGAACACAGGATGCTCTTAAAAAAGGAGAAGGAGGGAATGACTTCCAAGGAGCACTTAGAAATTAAATATGTGGGAGCACAGGTGTAAAGCTTTGGCAGGCTGGTGGGGAGGTGATGCTTCCTGAGAGAGAGATAAACTGACCAGAGGAAGAAGACATCCGGGAGTCAGAGCCGGTTGGGATGTCCAGTATCTAAACCATAGGAATTCAGAGAAACAGCAAAAACCAAGGAGGGAAAATTACCCAAAACAATACAAGAGAACATCACAGAACTGAATGACGCTGTTTCCATATCGTGATGCCCTACTAAGGGCCCGGGAAGGAAAGCAGAGGCCGGGGAGCCTCTCCATCCCCGCCAGCAGCCACAGGCTGGAGAAGCAGGGGCGGCTCTCGGTGCCAACTCCCAGCCCTGGCACGCTACACCAGCCACGCTGTTATCTAGGACATGTGTAAAGGGAGGATTATTTTTTTAATTTTATAATAGTTTATTTTTACATATTTTTGTGCATTTTTCCAAGGGCAGATTTTTTTTTAAAGATCTATTTGTGCATACAGAACTGGGGTACAGGCCAGAGGTGCAGGTGCGGTGAGAAGCTTCACCAGAGACAGAGTGGGGAGCAGAACAGGCCGTCTGACAAAGTACACGGCTGAGGGGAGCAGCAGGTGGGTCAGGAGAGGTCTGCCGCGCCATGTGGTCTTCTCCTGGGCAGGCGGGGAACGAACTCATGCGGAAGTGGCTTTAGCCTCTCAGTGCTGTGCTTTAACCCGCTGCGCCACCAGGGAGGGCCCCTAATCTGATTTTTTAAACGATGCAGAATTGACAGAAAAGTCAAGAAGCCTCTGTTCTCCACTCAGTAAAACTAGATATAACTACTAGTGTAAGGAGTGGATGTTACTGGATGAAACCCCACACCCCCATTTCATTTTAACTCCGTCACCTCTTTAAAGGCCCTGTCTCTGAATGCCATCCCAATTTGGGGGGAGGGTCACAATTCAGCCTGTAAAACGAGTGCTTAAGTAAGATTGCTAGATTCAGCGAATGAAAACACAGCAGAGGCAGCTAAATCTGAATTTCAGATAAACAACACATAATTTTCTGAGGTTTATCTGAAATTGTGTTTTAATAGCCAATCTTATCTTCACCAGCCGGTCCAAATTCCTACTGCTCACAGCCCACACCGGTCAGGCCTCGGGGGCCAGCGGGCTCTGGGTTGGTCTTGCCTGGCCTTGGTGGGGGCAGCTGGCCTCCTCTGCACACAGTTACTCATCCCCAGCAAGTCCATCTGGGTCTGTTCTTGGGACCCAAAAGAAAGTGACCTTTGCAAGGCCTCTTGAGGTGCAGCCTTGGATCTGGTACCCCAACACCTCGGCCACATTTTCTGGGTAAATCCAGTCACAGGATTAACCCCGATGTGAGGGGAAGGTAGGGACCCTGCAGCACCGCCTCCCCTGGCAGCCTTGGGGTGACCCACCCCGAGCCTACTGTGACCTTCCTCTACCTGGGAAGGAGGCTCAACCCAGAACTGGAGGGAGTCACACTCACACGGGAGAAATGGCCCTTGGGTGGGGATGCACTTCATTCCTCTAAAACACGGGGTTCTGCTCTTCGGTGGGACATCACCAACCCTAACTCATCCTACAGCACCCCCGCAGAGCCTGGGGACAGCTGCTGAGAGGCAGTGGCGACTGGGAACAGTGGCAGGGCGGGATTGACTCTGATGCCCCTGGCAGGAAATGGTCAGGAGAGTCCCTGTGACGGGGCTGGAGAGTTCACAGGTAGGTAGGTGAACCCTGCTGGGAAGCACAAATGTCGGGGTCCTCTGCGTACAGGCACCAGTCTAGATGAAGAAGACACATCAGGGGCCGAGACAGGGAGGTCCCTGCCCTCCTGGGGCAATAGTCAAATAACACGAGCTTTGAGGAGAAATAATGCGGAGCGGGGAGCTGTCGGGAGCTGTCAGGACAGGCCTTGCCGAGAAGCTGGCCCTGGAGTAAGTGATACAGAGCTCAAACCACTGCACTGGGACCACTAGACCCCCATGTCTGTGTCAGTCTAGAATCAGCATTCATAGCTGGGGGCCCCACCGCTGGGGACCGGCCATCCAGCCTCAGGCTGGGCCCTGCTCTGGGGCCCCGCCCAGCCAGAACTGTGGGGGGGGATTTCATCTCCTGACTCAATCTGGACTCACCAGGAGAGGCTTGGAGAGCCGGTTGCCATGGGAGTATTTCCCCGGCAGGAATTCAGAAGTCAAGTGTGACTGTTGTCAGCCTCGAGGGTCCCCACCTGAGAAGAGGAACGGCCGGGAAGGCCTGGAGCCAAGTGGCTCTGAGGTGTCACTGGCGATGAGTGGGGCCCAGCGACGGCCCTTCCTGCTGCCCTCCCCTGACCTCATGTGGGAAGCAGATGGGACCACGTGCAGAGTACACCCACCCCTCACCACCAGCCGAGCAGCCTGGGCACAGGCCCCTGGCACCAGGCACAAGCAGAGCTGCAGAGATGAGACTTCCACAGGGAAAGCAGAGCCAGGGCACTGCTGGGAATGGCCGCCAGGTTTCAAGAGAGGCCAGCAAGAAATTCCTTGGCAGGGAGCCCCAAGGCCCGGCTGAGGCAGGCACCCATCAAAACTTTCTGTGCCCACATTTACGGTGCCACAGAAATGAGCATGGTCTGTGGGCTGGCAGAGCTTCAAGGGGGCAATTTGGGGGCCCTTCAGTGCCCCACAATGCTCTGTGAGTGGGTGGGAGGTGAATGGGAACAGGAGGAGGAGAGCCCGGGCCACGCCTGGGTGGGAGGCAGCCCTGCCAGTGCATGGACGCCAGGCTGTGGAAAGGCCTCCAGGGGTGTGTGTGTATGGCGGGGGGGTGTGTTAAGTGGCCCCACCAGGAGTGTCCTCATCCAGAACCATCCACTGCCATGTGATACAAGGGTCAGGAAGACGTCGGATTGAAACTGCAGGCTATTGAAGAATAATGAAGATGCTAAGCCAGCAAGTAGGGAAGAAAATCGGCTCCAGGAATAACAGACAGACAGACCACTGGTGAGCTTCAGAGTCACGCACACCCTCATCAGCAGTGGTAGTGACAGCTGTGGGCATAGCACAGCTGGCCCTCGCATGGTGGGGTGGAGGCCACACGGCAGTGGATTCATATCACAAAGTTCTGAAGAAAAAACCAAGTCAAGTACTTGGCAAAATGATCTTTCGAGGAAGAGAGCGAAATGCAATGAAGATAATTTCAGAGGAAAAAAGTGTTTTCATTTTTTGCACAGGCAACCATATGCAGCAGCACACAAACAAAAAACAGATACATTGGGCCTCACGAAAAGAAAAACTCTTGTGCATCAAGGGACACCATGAGCTGGGGACCCCATTGCCGGGGACCGGCCCCCCATCCTTCAGGCTGGGCCCTGGCTCCTTAGGATGGGAGAGATGTGCAGACCCCACATCTGACCAGGACTGACATCCCGAACATGTAGAGAGCTCCGAAAACTCAGCACGCACAGCAACACAGGGCCCGAGCAGACCCTCGGAGAGGGCAGCCAGGTCAGCGGACCCAGGAACACACACAGAATGTCACTACGCGTCAGGGAAATGCCAACCAGAACCGCCATGAAAGCTATTATCATAAAAACATGCACAAAGAAAAATCACAGATGCTTAGTGCCAATAATGTGAGGAAATTATAAAGCTGGGCACCGCTGTTGGGAGTTCTGATGGAGCAGGCTGCTCGCCAGGAAAGTAAAGATCGAATTACCACATAATCCAGGAATTCCACTTCTGGAACTGAAAGTGTCAAAGAGATCTTCATACTCATGTTTATCACAGCAGATTCATAGGAGCCAAAGGTGAGAAACCATCCAGGTGTCCATGGATGGGTGAATAGATAAAACAAAATGTGGCTTGAATAAATGGAGTACTATGCAGCCTTCAAAAGGGAGGAAATTCTGACCTGTTACAACACTGAGGACTTTCTGCTGAGTGAACCTAGTTAGGCACAACTCACATAAATAATGTGTGACTCTAGCACCCTGACATTCCAAGAGAAATCAAATTCATAGAGACAGAATGGAGATTAGAGGTGGTCAGGGGCTGGGGGAGGAGAGTTTTATGGAGACCACGTTCCCATTTGAGAAGACAGTAAAGTACTGGAGACGACGGTGGTGAAGGTGGACCATGGTGCAGTGTACTGAGTGCCACAGAACTGTACACTCAGAAATGGTTAAGGTGGCAGATTTTTTTCTGTGTGTTTACACAATTCAGTTTTTTTTTTTTTTTTTTGCAAAGGACAGAGTTTATCACCAAGTACCAGATGTCAAAGGCACTGGCTTATTTCCTGGATGTCGTTCCACCCTCTCTTTTCCGGATTCCATTTCTCGCCCCTGAATCTAACATCAGATTTCTCATTCTTTTGTGGAAAGTAGGCATTTTAGAGACAACATCAAAAAAGTGGAGAGATAACCACAGATTGGGAGAAAAAATTTGCAAATCATATATCTGGTAACGAACTTGTATCTAGAATGTATAGAGAACTGTTTACAATAATGAAAAGACACAACTCAGTTTATAAATGGGCGAAGGATATAAACAGAGTTTTGTCCACAGAAATAAGCACCTGAAAAATGCTCAACGTCTTTTCTCAGGAAAATGCCAACCAAATCCACAAGGCACTGCTTCACACACACTAGGAGGGCAAACATCAAAAGACCCGACAGTAACAAGTGTTGACAAGAATGTGGCGAAATCAGAGTCCAAGTATATGTCTGGGGGAGGGGTGTGTGTAAAACGGCCTACCTGCTTAGAACACAGTCTGGCAGTTCTTCCAACTGGGAACTATCCAGTTACTCCATGGCCCAGCAACACTCCTCCCAGGTATCTACACGAGAAAAATGAAAACACAAATCCACTCAAAAATTTGCACCTCAGTTTCACAGTGTATTATTTCTCATAGCCCCAAAGTGGAAAAGTGGAAATGACTCAAATGGTCACCAGCTGAAAAATGGATAAGCCAAGCATAGTCTAAGCACATGGTGGAATAGTATTCAGCCCTAAAGGGTAAGGTACTGACACCTTTACAAATGGGTGAAGGATCTAAACAGGTTTCTCCACAGAAGACATGTGCTGTTGTTAAGTGGCCAACCAGCCCCTGAAAAGATGCTCCCTCTTCCTTTCTCCGCTCCCCAGTCTCTTTCTGCACCATCTCTTGATTCTCCATCCCTCCTCTTGGCTTCACTCTTAGGCAGCCAGTGAAGTCACTCACCCACAGCCCAGGGTCAACGCACCCCTGGCCAAGGAACATTTTTTCTGCTCAAGTGTGTGTGTGTGGGGGAACTGTACAGATCACATGACTTGTTGAGGTCCTGGGTCGTAGGGGGTGTGGCCAGCCCCAGGGGGCATCTGCCCTGGATGGGGGTGGGGTGGAGTGGGAACCCTGGAGTCCTGTGTGTTCTGAATAACTGTGGCTCTGCTTGGAGTGGTTAATGTAGCTTCTTAGTTGTCTGTAACTTCGCTCCTTCCCAAGCTCCTGCGCCACTGGGAAGCAGGAACAAAAGCTTACATTAAAAAAACCTTTCACCTGGCCCTCCCTGGTGGCACAGGGGGTTAAAGCACAGCACTGAGAAGCTAAGGCCACTTCCACATGAGTTCGATTCCCGCCTGCCCCAGAGGTGACCCCATGGCACGGCAGACCTCTCCTGACCCGCCCGCTGCTCCCCTCAGCAGTGTACTTCGTCGATCTGCCTGTTCTGCTCCCCACTCTGTCTCTGGTGAAGCCTCTCACCGCCCCTGAGCCTCTGGCCTGTACCCCAGTTCTGTATGCACAAATAAATAAATCTTTTTAAAAAATAAAAATAAAAATAAAAAACCTTTCACCCAAATGCTACTTAAACAACCGCCTTTGTTTCAATGCGGTCTTTTTGGGGAACATGTTAAATGAAACCCAGGTCACAGCTTCCTGACAGCACTTTTTCTCCTTCTGTGCCTTCGTCCAAGATGGCATTGGGTCTAAGGCTCGGCTCACGGAGGCTTCCTGACCCTGGGTACCGAGAGGTGGGGTCGTCCACTGGCCTCCAGCCCCACCCAGGGGCGGGGTGCCCCAACACAGCTCCACAGGGCAGGAAGCCGTTTCTACTGCTCCCCCTGTCCTCTGCTCCTCCGCCCCAGGTGGATGGGACAGGAATCCAGATTGCAGCTGTGGGGCTGCAGACATCTGCCCTGCTCCGCCGACCCGCTCAGGGCAGCCCCCCAGCTTCCAGCAGCCCCCTTCCTGCTGCCCGGTACCCTCAGCGCCTCTGTGCCCCTGGGCTGCCCCACACACGACCAGGAGGCTTGTGCATCAGCCTCTGCTTCTGTATCATGCACCCTGGGGTGCAGGCAGGAGCGCTTCCAGCCGCAGGGCTGAGGGAATCGTCTCTCCATAGAGACTGTTTCGGGCATGCGAGGCAGTTTAAGGGGTTTTAAACCTCCTTCCCTGTGCCCATTCCCTCTCTGAGGCCTCAGGCGAAAGTGGACTCCGTCATTCATTCCAACAAGAGAGAAGCAGCCTCTCTGGCTCCCTGTGCGGGGCAGAGCCAGAGTCCCTGGGGGCTTGCCGGCGAGGGGCAAGACGCCAGAGGAGGTGACCCCGGGCGCGAGGGGCCCTGCCCGCGGAGCTCACCGGTCACCGTCTGAGCTCTCCACCC
>NW_004567134.1:11767811-11792264 GCF_000260355.1 Condylura cristata | reverse complement strand
TCACCGGTCACCGTCTGAGCTCTCCACCCGCACATCCACCGGTCACCGGTCACCGTCTGAGCTCTCCACCCGCACATCCACTGCAAGACCGCTCGGGCTCCGGAGCAACAGGATCCGGCTAACAGAGCAGGGAAAGCCGGAGCGACTGAGCCACCAGTGGCCTTGACCTCCCCGCTTTCTCAAGCCCCAAGATGGGGCCTTCCCGCCACCGCGCGCCTGCAGCCCGCCGCTGCCCGACCGGCCGGGTCCACGCAGGGGAGCCCGTGCCTGGGAGCTGTGCGGACGCCAGCGCAGCCCAGACCAGCGAGGCCAGCAGCCCTCAAACAGCAGCTGCAGCGGCCAAGCACCTCCGGCCTCCGCCTTCCCTGCCCGGCATTTTGCTCTTTTCCTCCCAGACTTGTCTGGCCATGTCTGACCCTTTTCTGTGGATCCCAGCCAGAAGGTACTTTAGGCTTGTGGCAGCTTTCAGGCCTTGCTCTGGGCCGATCCCTGTTGGGTGGACTTTTGCCCACGAGGGGATGGGTGACTTCAGGTGTTCCATTTAGACATTACATTCTTTGTAGACTCACTGTATTAAAGTCCCTTTTCATTGAAGCTTTACATGTTTTGTCTTGATGCGGCAGATGGCAGAAACCACTTAGAGCAGGCAGGTTTTTGGGGTTTCAGGGGTGCCCCTCTCTCCCTGTCCTGTAACAGGGGACAGGGTAGTCATCTGGGACAAAGGGCAGTGGGGGTACAGGGGACAGGAATCAGGGTCACCCAGCTGTGACCCTGAGGAGGGGCCTCCTTGGGGAGGCGGCACAGAGCTAGGATGTGGGGTGCGCTGGCACTGAGAAGGGGTCCCGCACCCTGGGGTCACCCTGCCTTCCTTTCATTCTTTGCCAGCCCCCACTGGGGCAGCTGGCAAGGGAATCCTGGATTGGAAATTCTCAGGCTCAGCTGAGAGCGGAGGACAGGGCAGGCAGGACAGGGCGGGGAAGGTTCTAGAACAGAGGTAGAGCGGGGTGTGAGCTAGCTGACCCATGGCTCTGGTAACTTCATCAGAGAGGAGCCCTTTGTGTGGGCAACCGCTCGTTGGCAGGATTTCATATTATTTTTACTTTCATTGTATTATTTTGACAGCCACCTTCTATTTATGGCAACTGGTTATCTACTTAGGAGAGTGCCGTGAAGTTTCTCTTTCAAATAATTTCAAATCACAAAAGGATGGCTGAGTGTTAGAGTAAAGTTTGAGTGGAAAAAATATCCAGAGCACACAGAGCAGCAGAGGCCAAGGGAAGGGGACCCACCAAGGTAGTGTGAGCCCCTGTGGCCATGGCGCCAGAGGACGGGGTCCCCACCGGCTCCCCGTTGACCCCAGGCTCTCTGTGCTCCTGGGGGCTCGGAGAAGTAGAGAGCCCATCTGGCCTGGAAAACAGACCCTGAACCCAGTCCGGCTTCGAGAGCAAACACCAGTTTGTGGCCACAGAGATACAGGGGTGTTCACTACACCCCAAACCCTCCTTGCATCCAAGTTTTCAGGTCAAAGGACCTTCTTTTCTGACCACGAATGGCTCTAAAAGAAGCGTAGCCTGCAGACCACAGGAAAGCCACAGAGAGCAGGTTGTCAGGGGTCCCTGTAGGTGCCCATCCAAACACCCACCTATGAAATGCAGCCGAGGGCAGCCCAGACAGAGGCTTTGCTGTGCAGACCTTCATTCTGTGAGCGTGATCAATTCTGTGGCCGTGATCACCACAGTGTTGGAGGAAAAGCGTCTTTATCCACTAAACATGTCTAAAAGGTCTCATGAACAAAGACGACAGTGGTGTTGTTTGAAAGCTGGGCTTGGGGAGCACAGAGATGAGGGGGGTGGGCCTAGAGACAGGACTGGGAGCACAGCAGGATGAAGCCCGAGCTCTAGGGGCATCACCTGGGCATCGAGCAGGTGACACACTCTGCCACGTGGTGAGCAGCCCAGAGGGAGGCGTCCAGAGAGCAGTTAGGTGACGCTGGAGCCAAGGCTGGAGCCAGAGGGGTGCGGCTGCCTTTGTTGCAGCTGAGGTGGAGAGGACCACCGGGCCCGAAGGAAAAGGCAGAGCGACCTGCTCCAGAACATTCCATGGTCTTCCCGTCGGCACAGCAAAGTGCAGACTCTACCAACTTTTTGTAATTAGTCTGTAAGTTTGCAGTGAAGTACATTTAATTGTGCAAACATCAGCATCATCCATCTCCAGAACACTTTTCATCTTTCTAACCGAAAATCTGGCCCCATTAGATAGTCCCCTTCACCCCCACAATGCTCTTCCTCCCCCACTACCATCTTGCCTGTGGCCATTTCTATTTTACTTCTGGTCTCAAATATGGCCATTCTAGATTTAAGACTCACCTAGCATGTGTCTTTCTGTGGCTGGCTTATTTCACTGAGCTTTATTCATATTGTAACAAGTGTCAGAATGTCTTTCCTTCCTTTTCAAGGCTGACTAATATTCCACCGTGCACACAGCACATGTTTATCTAGTCATCCATCAGTGGGCACCTGGGTTGCTTTCATCCTTTTTGGCTGCTATGAATGTGGACATGGAAGTGTCTCCTTGAGACATTGTTTCCAGTCCCTGCACCCAGAGGTGGTAATTCTCCATGATTCTATGTGTGAGGATTGGCCGGGCTGTTTCTATAAGCAGCTGTACCAACTGACTTTCCCACCAGTGGTGTGTTTCTCACCTCCTGCTGACACATGTCAGGAGCCTCACAACTCTGCCTCAGCCTCCTGGAAGGATCTGTGGGTGCGTGACTGGGAGTCAGAAGAGCCAGGAAAGGGGGAGAATTGTGGAAGTGGAAGGAAGCAATGGGTAGCGTGGAAGGGGAGACTGGAGGGTGGGTAGGATGAGGTGGGGAGACAGCTAGTGAGTGGGGGGTCAATGAGTGGAAGAGGAGAGACAATTACCCTCAGGCTGAAGTAGCCCTTTGGTCACCCACCCACACCCATCCCCAGCGCTGGAGGTCCGCACTCCAGGCCTCTTGTGAAAAACACTTCTAGACTGGGGGTCAGAACGTATGGTCGTCCGGTCTGTACTTAGGGTTGATTGCTCCTCACTGCCAGATTGCCTCAACCGAGGTCACGCAGGCAGCAAAATGTAGGTGTTAGAGGGGACTCAGGCAATTTAAGCACATTTCAAAGGGCTGTCGGCAGTTAATTATGGACCTTGAGAAGAGACGGATAATCACAGGGAGGCCCCAGGTGCTTCTGACAACCCATCCATCCATCCTCCAGGAGGCCTCCATGCAGATGCAGGTGGGGCTCAGACGCTGCATGAGACGCTGCTCTCCACAAAGGCACAGTGCTGGACAATTTTCAGAACCCCGAGGTGTAAATGTGAGGTGTAAATGGATGGAGCCCTCTCGCTGGGCATGTGACCTGAATCCAGCCAACCAGAGCACCTCATTCTTCAGACCAGAATGATTGGCTCAAATCGAGACATGCACCCCAGAGTTGGCCCAGGGAATCCCTCCCCAGCCGTGTGCTGGGCAAAACTACTCTCTTTCCACCACCACCGCCACGCTGGTAAGCCAAGAGCTGCTGGTGGCCATCGTTGCCTCCCACCTGGAAAGAGCCTGACAAAGGTCACGTAGAGGACGAAGGAGGAGACTGAGTCCTCGTGACCTCTTGGAACACCTGGATCCAGCCATGCCTGAAGTCAGACTTTTCTATTACATGAGCCATCCAGTTTCCTTTCATTGCTCAAGTCAGTTTAGGTGACGTTTCTGTCACTGATAACAGAAGGTCACCCAGCAAGGAAAATATGCTTGGGTATTCTAGGTTTTCAGCTGGGCACAGCATGATGGCCAGAAAGGTGATTCTCAAATGGACCCCAAGGGAGTTGGTGGAGCGCCTGAGTTTGGAACCTGGCCTGGCATGGGCCCATCTGTGGCCCGAGTGAGGGATTAGCTCACCTTGGTCCCTGGGGCCTGACAAACGTGCTCTTTCCACCACAGTTGCCAAGCTGGTGTCAGCCACACCGCAGGGTGGGTTGAAGAAACAGCTCCCAGACGCCTGTATCCGACACATGCCTGACGGACTTGCTGGTGCTCCAAGGGGCCCCTGGGACATCTACAAGGACCTCCCAGGTCGCCTCTGGTCCTCTGGAGCCACAGCCCCCAGTGCAGACCGGAGTCTGCCTTCCTGGCTTCCCATCAGAACCACCTCCTGCTCCTCCCTGGGCCTGCGACATCTCGCCGTGAGGCCCACCCGAATGTGCCCTGCTGGCCTTCCCTGTGCTCGGCCACCGGCCCCCCTCCTCACCGCTTGTCAACCCACCTCCCCTCCTGGCCACTATGGCTGCTCCTTCTGTCCCCCAGTCTCCCTGGCACACTCTGGCCTGGCCTATGGTAGCCCTGCTCATGGCGTCCTGCCCCGTCCTCCACCCCGCCACCAGGCCCAGCCCAGTTCTCAGCACTCAAGGGGCTGCTAAGTGCTGGCTGACAGCCCGGCCTCACCCCTCTGCCACCCGCAGGCCTCGCCGTGGGCAAGCCCTGCCCTGCACCACCGGTGGGCCCTGGTATTAATAGCTGATGGTTTTAATACCCTCGGTGAGGCGATGAGCGCAGCAATCAAAGCCGCCAGCCCTGTGCTTGCTGTATAATTACGCTTGATCACTGCTCAGCTAGCGCTGATTGCGGCTCAGAGATGCGCCCCGTTTTCAGGCTGGTGGGGCTGAGGCCCTCAGCGGCCTAACGAGGGTAATTGAGGCAGGGCTGATTGTGCCGGAAAGCTAGAGGGGACTGAGCCGTGAGAACGGGCCACGTCACACCCCAAACAGGACCGCGTTTGCTAAATTTGTTTCCGATGCAATTTCATGGTGATTACGCTGATTTCTCCCTAGTAATTGAGCCTGGCACCGAGCTGGATGCCTGCCGCCCGGCTGTCAAGACGGGCCCGTTTTGGAGCCGGAGGCTTCGATGATGATTTATAGGCCGCTGTCACAGCCCTGGGGACAGAGGTGGGCCTTGCTCGGCAGGCTTGGGCGCTGCTGTTCTCCCGGGCCTCCTGAAATGCTCCCAGTCCTGCCAGCACTTGCCACCACGCAGCCTTTGGGGATAGCAAGAACTACTGCACAAGTCCACCTCTACAGTCCCACAGAGGCCGGCCGGGAGGGCACTCTTTGGCAGTCCACATGCCGTGTCTTTTGGACACAGCACAGGTCTCGCCCAGACACAGCCCTGCCGTCATCCGGAATGATCACCTCTGGCCCAGGTCTACCCCAGGGCAGGCAGCGAGGGCCCAAAGAAGGGTCCCACCTGGATCACCCTCTCGCAGAGGAGGCACCAACCCTGTCTGCAGGGAGAGCTGTCAGGCTTGTCTTGGGCTGGAACAGCAGGTCTGTGCCAGAAAGGCCATTTCCCAAACTGGGTCCCTCAGCGGCAAGGTTCCCAGCAAGAGCGCTCCTGAGCGAGAAAAGCCTGGGAAGGCAGCTCCAGTCCCTGTCTGTTCAAAGGGAGGGTCCCAGGACGGGCCTCAGAGTCTGCCTTTTAACAAGGCCCGGGAAAGCCAGTCTCTGAGGCAGTTCACAATGCTGCAGCGCTCGAGCATCACCTGGGATTCCACCAGGCCCTCAAGCCGGGGCATGGGCCTTGGAGTCTGTCTCAGACGTCCCTGACAGACAAGCTCCCTACAGGCAGGCAGGCTGTCAGGCAGCGCTCCTGCCCCCAGGCCACCGACTCCCCAGGGGCTGCAGGAAGAGCTCGCAGGGACAGGCCGCTGCTTGCTGCTGGGATGGCCGAAGCAGCCACGAACACCAGCACCCCCAGCCGGGCCAGCCGGCGTGAGCCCCCGGCCGCCGTGAGCTCCCAGGGGGCCCCCTGCCTCCCGCAGGCCGCACAGCCCTGGCCCAGACCCCTCCCAGCAAGGACAACCTGGAGCCGAGAGTTTTAGCAAAAATGTTTAATCTCTCCTTAGTGTGTGTGTGTATTTACAAGTACTAAATCTGAAGACCAGTAAAATAGGAAATAGCCGTATATTTACAGTCTGGGGGTGTGTGAGCGCCACCGTCACACTGCTTCTGTGAGAAGCAATGGCTGAGGGGCTCTTCTCTTTTTTGGGGGGGGCTGCTCTGTGGCATTAAAGGACAGCTAATTGTGGGCTTTGTCTGAAAAATATCTCTCTCTCTAAATATATCTACTCTAGCTCATGTAGCACCAACGACGTGAGCCATCGAGTCCCGAGCTGGGAGAAAGCCAGTGCAGGCTCTCAGGAAGGTCGGGGGCAGGAAGGACATGTGGGGCCTCTGCCTCGGGGGCCCCCTGCCCTCGGCCTCCAGGTCGGGGTGCCCAGGGCAAGCTCGAGGTATACGGAGAGGCCAGGCTCCCGGGGGGGGGGGGGCGGTGGAGGGGCTGAGAGACGCGGGCGGCAATAGCAGCAGTGTCTGGGGCAGGTGGGTACTGCCAGCACAGCACCCCAAGCCTGGAGACTGCAGAGCAGTCCTTGAGAGCACTGAGCCCCCAGCCTCACTGCGCAGTGAGACCCCTGCCAGGCCCCACCCCCCCACCCCCGGGCCAGTGTTCCCGATCGAGGTGACACGGGAGTAGCTGGGTCCAGAGCCTGGGAGGGGACCGCGCTGGGGGGCGTGGGGAGCAGTGACAAGCCACAGCCCAACTCCTCCGCCTGGGAGGCCGGCGCGGCGTCAGGTCGGCCCCTCTGTAAACAGACCTTGCTAAAGTGCTTGGCCCCCGCGGGGATCACACCAGGCAGGGCCGGTCGGCGCCTTCCCAAAGACCCTGCCTGGTGGCACCAGGGTGCGGGGAGGGCCCGGCCTCTGGGGTGAGCACAGGAGGCCCAGCAGGGATGGGGACAGGGACGGGGTGGGGGCGGGGGCCTAAGGAAGGGGTCCGGAGGGTTCTAAAGAGAGTTGGCAAAAGGGCCAACGACCCCCAACCTGACCAGAGCAAAACTGGGAGAATGGGGCTTCAGTTAGGAGCCAGCATAGGGAAGACTTCAGGGGGAACAGGGTCTCCCCCAAGTGCATGAGCAGGGAGGTGGGACACACCCAGGGGCAGGACTCCTGGCAAGCAAGGGGCCACCCCGCTCCACTGAGCGGCCTCAGCTCTGGCCCCCAGGCTGGCCCCGGGAGCGAGCCCACTTGGGCCGAGCGGTGGCCGCCCATGGTCACAGTGGGCTCCGTCCCCCGGGGACTCCCCCGGGCGCCTGAGTCAGCAGCTCACTGACCTCACCACTCCCTAGCTCCCGATGCCCCCACTCCTGCCCCCCGAGGCGCCCAGGGCGGCCCGGGCTGGGCGGCCACAGTTAGCTGTCCCTTAAAAGTCCGCGGGAGTCTTTAGTACCGTCGAGAAAGTGAACTTGGGAAGGGGACAGGCCGACTGTTTGCTTTCACAAGTGACTGATTAATTAAAAAACATAAAAAAGGGGCTAACAACCTCTAGGATTCAACACTTGCAGTTTTAAAAAGATCAAGTCAGACTAAACGCTAGCACAGTCATGCAGGGATCCACGGGCCCCGTGCCCCGGAAACTCTTGGGGGGCCCCGCACCTCAGAAGCTCTTGGGGGGCTCGGGAGAAGTTCTCTCCTTTTTATGTCAAATGAAATCAAAGACGACCGGTGGGTCAAGGGGCAAAGGCCTCAGGGGTGCCCCTCGGGAAACTGGCCACGTCTCCACGACCGTTTGGTATTGCTTTCCCACTGTCTGAATTTTCTTATTCTAAATTGTTTTGAAAATTTCTCCTCCAGTTAACTGTACAGGACCCCACTGGGGCTGGAGACTGGGGCTAACGCCACATATATATGTGTGTGTATATATATCCATATACACACACACACACATATATATATACATATATATATGTACAGGTTTTGTTTTTTTTTTAATTAAAAATGTGTTCTCTCTCACTCACTGAGGGTAAAGTGGACACTGCCGACCACCAGGCCCTCTGGTCAGAGGCCTGCTCCCAGCCAGGCCAGCAGTGGGCATGGCCCCAGGGCCTGCCGCCACCTGGCTGCCCGCGCAGGAGCACGCCAGGGCGCCCCTCGAAAGCAGTCCCGGAGCCCCATTGTCTTTGGGGCTGGCACGCTGCTGGGATGCCACACCGGAAGCCACTGGAAGGCGATGTGAGAGCGGGGACACAGAGTGGACAGGCAGGAGGGGAGAGGAAGGAGCGGCCAGGCGGCTCCCGGAGCCCCGCTGGCCTGAGAGTGGGGGGCGGGGAATAAATAACAGGAACGTGATGACTCGGAGCCCCAGGCCCAGCGGCTCCCAGAGGCACAGCCCTGAGGACGGAGGGGAGTCGCCGAGTCCTTCTGGAAGCCACTTGGAGCCGTGAGCGGAGCCGTCCTGCAGCCCCTCCATAGGAGGGAGCTG
The DNA here is from genome assembly GCF_000260355.1 of Condylura cristata. Lineage (NCBI taxonomy): Eukaryota > Metazoa > Chordata > Mammalia > Eulipotyphla > Talpidae > Condylura > Condylura cristata. The sequence continues at coordinate 11,783,917 of NW_004567134.1, read as the reverse complement.
GGGGCTTCTCTCGGGCCTCGGCCGCGAGAGCACGCGGTGAATCGCAGGATGGTGGCGGCGGTGTGGCAGTGGGCGGGGGTGCCCGGCGTGGCGGGCTCGGGCGACGATCCAGAGCGACTTCAGCCCCCCTCGGGGAGCTCTGGGCGTTCAGCCTCCCCGCCGGCTGCCGGCCAGACCCTGGCCCTCAGATTCCCCCGAGGCTGGGGTCTGCGACTCCCACTGGGCCCGGCGGGCAGGCCTCGCGGGCAGGGGCCAGACGGCGTCCCCTCCCGAGGACTCCAGTCTTACCCGCAAGTTCCTCAGCAGTCACCCCATTCTCCTGCAAGGCCCCCAGCCGCACCTGGGCTCCCCTAGTCCTGTGGTGAGCAGCTCTGGGCAGGGAGAGCGCCACAGGCACCCTCTCACCGCACCAATAAGAACCAGGACCCCCGCCGAGCGGGAAGGGAGCGGGCGCAGGTGGGCAGCTGCCTCCGAGAGCCTCCAGAACGGCGGTGGTCAGAGGCCGCCTCCTCGGGTCCTCGTGATAGTCTCCCGCTGGACAGTCGCTGCCCGGTGGCTCAGCTGCTCAGGGCCATCGTGTCCACCACCTGCTCCAGCTTGCTCCGGAGCCGCTGCCGCCGCGCCTGCTCATCCTTCTCCAGGGCCGTGAGGATCTGCGGAGCGGGGCGGGTGTCAGTGGCTGGCAGAGGCCGCCGCGGCAGCGGGCCGAGGGTGGCACACAGGGCAGAGGCACGCTTGTGGCCGGTGGGACGCAAGCCGAGGCCGGTCTGCCCCTTCCGTTCCTAGCTGAGGGCCTGGACCACCCCGGGGTGCCAGTGAGGAGGGCGAGTCCCCAGGTCACCCCACCCTTCCTGCACCTGGCCAGAAACACCAGCCCTAGCCAGCTCCTCCCCAGCCCCGGCCACCCAAAGCAGGGCCCCGCCACCTGGGGTGTGGACACGTCACCAGCCCTTCAAGAACTGCAATGCAGCCCAGTGTTGGGTCCTTCAAGGAAGCAGGAGTACCCCAAACTTGCCCTCCCCACCCCCTTGCCAACACGCTCAAGTCTCTTTGTGCACACGGCTCATTCATTCCCACCGCCCGCCACCTGGTCACTGGAGTCGGACCCCACGCTCAGGCGGATGGACAAGGCCTGGCCCCTCACCCCCGCCCCAACCCAGCCACCACGGCGCCCCTTCACCCCGGCGCTGGCTGGCAGGTACAGGCTCCTGTTCTGAGTCTCGACAGCCGCGCCTCACTTGCCAACTGCCCCAGGCCCCCGAGGCCTCGCACCCGGGGTGAGGGCTCGGCCCACCTGCGGCTCCTCCCAGCCTGAGTGCTGCAGCTCACACTCCTCAGGGGCCCAGCTCTGGCCACGCCCCCGCCTCTGGGCCCGAGCACCCCGTCCAGCTGCCTCCCGTGCCCAGGGAGTACCAGCTCTGTGCACACGGCGCCCGGAGGCCTCCTGCGGCTTCACCTCAAGTCAGCAGAGAAGGTGCGGCAGGGCTGAGGGGGGCCCGGGGCCCTGCCCTGCAGGGGACCACTCAGGCCGAGAAACGCAGCCCCGCGGGGAGCAGTCGCTCCCCAAGCCGCCTGCGCCCCCTCGCGCCCGGCTGGCTGCAGCCCAGCCCCCCGCGAGTGGCAGCACACAGGTGCCGGTGCTGAGCGCGAGAGGGTGGCGGCGGCCGGCGGCCGTGGCGAGGGCCTGCTCACCTCGTCCTTGTACTTGGTGATGTAGGAGTAGATCTCGTGCAAGGCGCTCATGCTGTTGAACTGGCTGAGGTGCAGCCGGGACTGCTCGGCCAGGTACGCGCTCATGTCCTGGTCGCTGATGGCGGGCATCTTGGCGATGTCGGCGTAGTACCTGAGCCGGGGCAGGGAGCTGAGTGAGGGGGGGCCCGGCACGCCCTGCCCCACCGGCCCCGTGCGCCCCGCGGCCCCACCTCTCCACCCAGCTCTTGTAGTTGGGGATGTCCTTGGCGTAGAGCAGCTTGTTGGAGGGCGAGTCCTTGCCCAGCTTGTGCTCGGACGTGGAGCAGGAGTCCATGAAGGTCTGGGCCACCACCGACAGGCAGGCGTCCGTGATGCTGCTCTTGTGGATGTCGAACACGAACTGCGGGTTCTTGATCACGTTCACCCAGAAGCGCAGGGGCAGGCTGCGGGTGGCAAGCCCAGGGCAGGTCAGCGGGCGTGGCACCCCTCCGGGAGCACAGGGACGGGAGGGCGGGCCACGGACCCGCCATCGTGGACTGCCACGCCGACAAGGGCGCCCGGCCCTCGGGGCTCTCAGTGAGTGCGGAGTCGGCCGCCCCCCGCCAGGGCCGCGCGCCCCCCCCCCACCTCCCCAGGAAGGCCAACGGTCACACACAGAGACGTGGCCAGGAGCAGCCCTCGGCCGAGGCGCCCGCCAGAGCCAGCACGCTCCTAGGGCCGCCGCTCACCGCCTCAGCCCCCACGCTGCGCCAGCCCCCCCGGCTCACACATGCTCCGCCAAGACAGGCCCTGACAGTAGGCCCGGGGGGGCGCCCGCCGGGGGCCACCTCTGTGCCCAGCCTCGAGGACAGGCACCGGCCGGGCCGTCCTGCAGCCGCCAGTCACGCAACATCACTGTGACACTTAACGGAAGCAAAGTTCCACGCAGCTTAACATTCAGACTCTCAGTGGCACTGGTCACGTGTGCCACGTCGTGTCCTGTGCTGATGGCGGGCGCCCTGGCGAAGTCGGCGTAGGACCTGCAGCCAGCAGCCACCACGCGGCCGGCAGCCACCCCTCCGGCTAGAGCAGGTCTCCATCCTCCGCCACCGGGGAGTCGCCTGGGTGCTGACCTGGATGACGCCAGCCCCGCGCCCAGGGAGCACCCTCAGGGCACGAGAAGCTGGAGAGCCTGGGCTGCACCCCGGGGTTGAGAAGCAGGAGCACGCGGAGGCCAGCACATAGGGCAGGACCTCCGGGCGCAGGGCAGACAAGGGCAGAGGCACAAAGGTGTCTCTGAAGACGGGTCAAATGCTGCCGAGGGCCTGAGGTCCGGCTTGGGAGGGCTGGCCAGCCAGGCCGGGCCTGGGCCCCAGGAGATGGGGCTGTTAACCCCCAGGGTGGATGAGTTCCCCCCAGTTTGTTGTCACCCCTGCCACACAGGCTGGCGAGGCCTGGCCGCCGAGCCCATTCCTCGCCCAGAGGCCCAGGCTCTCAGCCCACCACGGCCACGCGGCCCAGGGCCGGCACAGACACATGTGGCCAGCCACACCTCCAGCACACGCCCAGCGGGGTCACTCGGAGCAGGGTTGGCCCGGGCCTGGGGCAGGGCGGCCGAGGGTGCTGGCCTGTGAGTGGAGCAGGCTGCACAGAGGGGCGGGGAGACCACGCCACGCCCGGGCTCGGCCACCCAAGGCCTGTGGCGGCCTCCTGCGGCCGCCGCGCCTGCTCGGAGTGGGGCTGAGTGCCCGCCGGGCCCGCCCCACGCCGGTGCCCCGCCCTGCAGGTACCAGTTGCTCTTCCAGGTGTGGCGCACGTCCGCGTCATGTATCTGATGCTGGTCGGCCTGCTCGTCCAGGAAGTCGAACATGTACTTGATGGCCAGCGGCAGGGCGGAGCCGCGGTGCGCCGTGCTGAAGATGGTCTCGAACAGGTCGTCCACGAACTTCTGCAGCGTGCCCTGTGGGTGGCACGGGCACCGAGCTGCAGGGGCGGCCCTGGCACCGCACCACCTCCTGGGGCACCTGGGCAGCTGGCGGCAGAACAGGGGCGAGGGCGGGCTGGCGCCCCACGTCCCATCACCTGCTCTTTTACCTTGGTGGCCAGCAGGCGCGTCAGGTAGATCTCTGAGACCATCTTGCTGCCGCGGTCACCCTCCCGCTGGTCCAGGTGGTCGTGGTTCTTCACCAGGTGCCACAGCTTGGTGCCACTCTCCAGGTCGGGCGTGATCATGGGCGTGCGGGAGCGCAGGCTGTCGGGGCTGCTGGCCGTGCGCAGCATGCTCTCTGCGGGCATTTGCCGTCAGCGCGGCCCGCACCAGGCCGCCCCGCCAGGCTGCCTCTGTGCCCGCGCCTCAGTTTCCTCTCCCAAACTCTGGGCGTCCACCACACCTCGCGGGTGGCTGGGGCAGTCACCCAGGGAGACGGCAGGAACGCCCCTGAGCCAGAATGTGCCGTGGGGCAGCGCAGCCCCCAATTCAAGCGGAGGCCAAGTCTTGGCGTGACAGACGGTGACAAAACCCCGCCCAGCCTTCGCAAGGAGGCAGCCCCAGGCTGGCGGCCCTGCCGGCCCCGGGCTTACCATATCTGCTGAGGGACTTGGTGAAGGTGGAGGAGTTGGAGATGTTGTAGGCAGATGTCTGCTTGGGCACCAGCGCCACCGAAGACCCGTCTGTCACCTGAGGGGGGGAGCCAGGACACGCATGACCCACCATCGGGGCCCAGGTGACACCCCGGTTCTGTGCCTGGAGGCCAGTCACCTCGGGGCCCTGAGCCTTAGCTAACCCACCAGAGCCCCTCGAGGGCCGTGGGGACGGCTGATGGACGCGGCTGATGGGCCGGGGGAGGTCACCCAGTGACCACGTCTCCTTTTCTCCCTGACATTCACCGCCCTCCCGGGGGGCTGGACAGGGCTCCCGTGCAGCTCCGGAACCTCAAGGCTGGACGCTCAGGAGGGCTCGGGGTCACCTGGTAGTGAGCCAGCGTGTTCAGCCTCTTCCAGTCATTGTCGATCTTGGTGGTGACGTCCTCGTCCTGCAGGATGATGCGAGCCATGCGGCCCTGGCGCCATTCTGCGGGGTAAGGGGGCACTGAGGGGCGGCCACCGGGCAGGGGTCACCGGCGCCCTGGCCTCCGGGCCTGCTCCCGTCCTGGCCGCCAGCCTCTAGCGGCAGGAAGGTAAGACCAAAGGGGCCCGGGGACACTTAGCGAAGACCTGACCCGCAGAACAATGAAGGGCCACTCTGGCTCCTCGAGGCCTCCAGGCAGCCAGGGCCTGGCTCACAGCAGGAAGCTGGAGCCCTGGCAGCTGAAACCTGCTCCCCGCCTGCTGAGGTGGCCCTGCGGCCACCCCAGCCGCCCAGTCCCTGTGGCTCTCCGGCCCCTGAGCCCTGGGCCCAACTCTGCAGCTTGGCGGCCCTCCCCAGCTCCTTCTACCCCAGGCCCCACCCCCGCCTGCTCTTCTGGCTCTCCCTAGCTCGACAGGGCCCCCGAGATTGTCTAGGTCATAAGCAAGAGGCCCCGCTGCCTTGAATTCTGATGGCACACTTAGCTCCTGGAGTGGGGAGAATCTACCGCCCCACCCAGCTCTCGCCGGGACAGCATGGCAGCTAAGCTCTACCCCTCCTTCCACCCTTCCTCCACCCCGCTAGGAGATTTGGGGAACCCAGCTCCACCGATCCCATCCCTCCCCACTCCCGTGTCTCGTACCCTCTGACCAGGGCCCAGACTGCACCCCCGATGGGTGCCCCGGTGCTCCCCCCTGCCTCGGGCCTTGGCACACACCGGCCCACCACCCAGCGCCCTGCGCAGCCGCTCCGCCAGCCAGCTCACCCAGGTCCATGTCCCCGGCCTTGGGCCGCTGGGAGTAGGGCACGCCCTTATACACAGCGTCCAGCAGCTTCTCCTTGACCTGCGTCACCGTGTCGCAGTTCAGTCCCTTCACCGGCACCTCCGGTGCATTCTCGTTCTCGGGGTTCACGCAGTTCAACGTCTGCAGGTAGGAGGGGTGGTGATGTCAGGGCCCCCCTCCCCAGGTGGGCCCTAGGGAGCCCTGCGCGGCCGGGGCAGGAGCCGGGCGCCCGCCCTCACCAGCGTCTTGTAGTCGATCTGCTGCCGGATGAGCTTGTCCTCGCTCAGCGAGTAGCGGGCCTCGCCCGTGATGGCGTCGATGGGGCCCTTCTCCATCTGCTGCTTGATGGCGCAGTACAGCATGAAGAGCGGCTCCCCCGCGCACTCCTGCGGATGGGGAGGGTCAGGCCGGGCTGCCGGCACCCCCCGCCCAGCGTGTCCACACCACTCCTGCACCAGCAGAAGTGAGTGACGCTTCCTGACCCGTCACGGCGGGCAGGCGGGACCCCGGCTCCAAAGCCCAACAAGGCCTGTGCACACACAGATCCGCTGTCCCCCGGACGCCCCCGTGGCTACTCTAAATGCGGCCGGGGCAGGAGGCGGAGGGCACATCTAAGGCCACGCGGCTTTGCACCAGGAAGGCCAAGGCCAGTCCACCCCGCCCTGACGCCCCTGCACCCACTTAGGAGTCTAGCCCAGGAGGAGCCCCAGCCCACACGGCGTGGCTGTGACCTGTTGGGTGCGGGGCCCCAGCTGGGACCGGCCCCTGTGGTCGGAGGCCGCCCCCCGCTCTGGGGCCAGGTGCAGCGCACGGGCCGAGGGGACTGGCCGGCAGCAGGGCACAGGGGCCCACGACCGAGCCGAGTCTCAGCAGGGCTGGGAGCGGCTAGGCGTCCTCCGGGCGCTGGGGGGCCTGCCGGCCTCTGCCGCTCACTGCTCACCCTCCGGTCACGTCCTCACACTGCCGCCAAAAAGGCCACTCGCAGCTCCTCCCACCAGCCCAGGCTCGCTGCAACCTCGGGGCTTCAAGGCCCCTTCCAAATGCAAATCAACACCCCTCCTCGGAAAGGCTCTCCCTGACCACGGGGCCAAAGCCACAGGCCCGCTGCCCTTCTGGACTCCTGCGCCCCCGACGAGCGTGGTCGCTTTGCTGCGTCTCCCCAGAGTGGGGACTACCCGAGGCCACGGCACACGGGCTCCCTCGCAGTCCACCCCCGTGCCCAGCAGGGGCCTGCGCGCGCCAGGGCTGCACAGACACGGCCTGGCGCTGAGGACGGACAGGGCGGACGCAGCCGTGAAGGAAGGCCTGCGTCACGGGGCGAAGAGCATCACCCAGGGCCCCGAGAGCGCCCGACTGCAGCGGCTGGGCTGGCGTCCCTGCACCGGGGAGTCCCACCTGGGCCTCGACCGGGCTGCCCGAGGCCGCTCGGGAGGGCGTGAGCCCCAAGCAGGTGGCAGCTGGCCACTCGGCCTCCTCCTGGCTCCCACCCGGCCGACACAAGATCAGCAGCTCGGCCCCGGCAGATGCTCTGGCCCCTCGTCAGAGGCTGTGGTCATCACAGACAGCTGCTAAAGAGCGGCCGCAGCACAGACCCTCCCAGGGCCCTCCGACATCACGCCTGTCTTTGGAATTATGTTTCATTTGCAAAGTTGGCCTCATTAAGCCAGCCAGGAAGGAGGAGAGACGGGGCGTGGCTGGAGACGCAGAGCCACTAACAGCCGCTTCTTCCTGCGACGCCGCTGGGGAGCGGCCTGAGGACAGAGCGCGCAAACCAGCCCCAGGTGAACCTCGGAGAGGAGAGAGGCGTGTCTCCCAAGGCCAGAGTGGAAGGTTCCGGGCCCACCACTGCAGGGCAGACCACCAGAAGGCAGGACACTCCCTCTAGAGCACTGGCCCTTGAAGGCCAAGTGTCTCGGGCGGGTCCGGCCAGGTGCCGCTCCGGCTCTGCCTGGGACCCCACTCGCTCCGCAAGAGCTGCCGAGGTGGCGGAGCTGAGCCCAGATGGGAGGCCGGGAGGCCCAGGCCAGGGCCTCGGCCAGCCTTGCCCTCCCTGGGCCTCACTCACATGCACAGCAAGGGGCAAAGGAGGACCTCAGATGCTTCCCAGCCTCAGCTGTTAATGTGCAGAAGCCGCCTGATAAACGTTGTATGTAAGGGACAATAGGTTGAAATCGCCAAATTAAAAGATCCACTTTAATTTAAAAGTAAAAAGATAAAACTGTTTGATAAATAATGTTAGGGTTGGTGCTTTTTCCCTTTGGGGGGAAATCATCTAGTGAGGTCCCTACCTCACACCACTTCTTAGCATAACATTGGAATTAAAAGACAGAGTATATATTTTTTAAAAAGCTATAAAAATTGGCAAAAGATAGAAATATACAATTCACCAAAAAATAAGAGGCCAATCAAACACATAAAAAGATGCTCAACTTGTCAAAGACATGCTAACGAAAGCAGTAAGTTGCCAAGTTGGCAAAGATGGAAAAGGCTGATACAGCAAGAGCTACCCAAGTCCTGAGTGAGCCACGGCTCAAACACCAAAGCAGGGCGACCTCTGCTACAGGCAACCTGGCGGTGTCTTAAAAGCGAGCACACCTGATCACCTGCGTCACCCCTGAAGCCCGCTGGTGCCAACACAGCAACAAAGGAAACAGATCAGATCAGAATGTTGGCGCAGCACTAACGGGGACGGGGTCTCCTGACACCCACCAGCAGGGCCCCTGCAGACCAGTCACAGCAGTCAAAAGCATGTGACAGGTAGCTACGTCGGGACTGCAAAGGTGGCCACAGCACTCCGCTCAAGGGGCAGCATCTCCCTCACACCTGTTCACCTGCCCCCAACACCTTCCAGACAGTTCTCCCGCTGCCACCTACCTTGAGGAACTTGTACAAAAGGAAGGTGAACCAATTGGTCAGCATCTTCTCGGCCACTGACTCCGTCCTGCGGACATGACCAGGCAAAGGTGTCAAGCTCCCATCATCAGCGGTCGCCGTGCCCACCTCCGGCACCACTGAAGGTCCGGCCTCAGTCAGTCAACTAGGGACTGTCAAGGACTCCAGGCAGGCCTCTGACTGAGACACCTGGGCCTGGCATGCATGGGCACAGAGAGGGGTGCCTGAGCCCAGAGTGGATCCCCACTACCACTATCCAGGCCGAGGAAGCTGGGGTGCACCCCCCTGCATTTCAGCAGCACCTCTGGGCTGGGCAGCCAGCAGGGCCTCTCCTTTCTGCAGGTGGGAGTCACAGGCCTGCCCGCCTGCCCGCCTGCCCGCCCGCCCGCCCGCCCGCCCGCCAGCTCACCTGCGCAGCAGCAGTTTGGGGTGGTTCTTGCTCTCCAGGTTCTTCTCAATGAGGTCCGACAGCAGCTGCTTGAGCACGCCCGTGGCATACTCCATCTCGCCCTGCAGGGCCGTCATGATGAGTGAGGCCACGTTCCCTCGGTCGCGCATGGAGAAGCTGCGCTGGGCCTCCAGAGTGCGGATGAAGGTCAGCAGGAAGTGCTTCTTGGTCAGCAGCTGCCCGAACAGCGTCAGCGATTTCTCCACATTGGCCTGCACCTGGCGGGGAACACGAGTCTGTCAGACCTCCCATCCCGACGAATGCGGCGGGCAGGCCTTCTGCTGAGAAGCTGTCCAGGCCGGCGTACTCAGGCAGGTGAGGCCGGCAGGCAGGAGTGGGGAGACATGGGTGTGTGTTACCTGGACAGGCCCCCGGGTCTCCAACGTCCTCAATGGATGTGGCCTGGCAGCGGCCTGACAAGTCCCCCACAGGTAGAGACCAGGACGTGGTGAGGGTCTGTTCTTGCCACCTTCCTGTGGCCAAGCCCTGAGACTGGCGGCCCCCACGGTCTGGCCCTCGTGGCTCGGAAGCAGCCTGTCTCAATGCCCTCGCCCGGGCAGCCTCTAGCTCTGCCCTCGCCACAACCAGCAATGCGGAGCAAGACCCCATTTCACTGGGGAAGACACTGAAGTCCAGAGAGGCAGAGACTTGTTCAGGGCCAAGCGGCAGGGGAGTGGAATACAGGCATGGCGGGCTCCGGCGCCCTGTTCTCCTTACCCACATCAAGGCTTGAGGGCAGGAGGCTCCAGACCTGGCTGCGCCAGAGGCTGCCAGAGGCACCTTCTCAGCCCGGCAGCCAGTGACACGCCTCTGGAACACACAGCCTGGGCGAGAACAGGCAATACAGCCGCACGGACGGCAACACCAGGAGACACCCAGTGGGGACTCGGGGGCCCAGACTTGGTACTAAGCCCAGGCAAGGCTCTGGGCCCAAGCCAGAGCGACAGGAAGGCCCGTTCAGGTCCGGCTCAAGAGGGAATGTCGCACCAGCAGAGCCCAAGGGAAGGGAGCTCTCTGACACCCGGGGGTGCAGGGCAATGATGCCCCAGGCCGGAGAGACATCAAGGCCAACTTTGCACAGACCTTGGCTGTTCTCAGATGGGGACTGGGCTCCTGGCCTGGCACGGAGGGGCTTTGAGAACTTGGGGGCGGCCCATTTCCCCAGCAGAGTTGTGCCAACACCCACACGGCCAAAGCCAGCGCTGTGCCCACACTGCATCAGTGACACGCTCCCACCCGGAACAGCCGCACGCACTCTGCCTGGCACCCCTGCCTCCAGCATGCACTGAGCAGCCCCTGCCCAGGGAACTTCAGGGCCAGGTGGGCGGCCGCTGGCAATCAATGGACTAGAGAGCCCAGCAAGATGGATGCAAACCCCAGGGGTGCAGCCAGGGCCCCTGGCCAGACCCCCCTCCACGGGCCCTCCTTCCTGCCACCGCCCAGAGCCAGGCCTCCCGGTGCCCCTCCCCCTCAGCTGAGCCCAGAGCCCCGCAGACTTGGGAATCCCCAGGACCTTCCAGTTGCCCATCAGCACACAAGGAGGCCCCAGAGAGCTGCCCACCTCCATCTCCTTGAGCACCGGGTGGTCCTCGATCCCGGGGAAGAGCACCCGCATGGCATACGTTCGGTAATCGAGAAAGGGGATGCCAGCACCATCCAGATCATTGGTCAGTTCATGGATGTCCGTCTGTAGTTCTGCAAAGGCTGTGGCCAAGAGTGGGGTGAGGGTAGCCTCCCGCTGGGACCCACGCCCTCCCACACGGGGCCAGCCTCGAGCCCTGGCCCTGCGGCTCACTGGCTGGATACCTGAAAGAGACCATCGTGTCTGCCTGCACTCGGCTTCTCCAGGGTGAACCCGTCTCTGGGTCCTTGCCAGGTTAACCAGGACAAGACCAGCTAAGGAACTGGGACCAAGGCCAGGATGGGCAGGGTCTCCTGGACCTCACGTGGGTATTTGGGGACAAAGTACCGAGGGGTGCCAGGTCCCCCTGCCACCTAGGGGGCATACTGCCTGCCTCGGCTCCCCTGGCTCAGCCACCTGGGGCGGGAAGGGAGGAGGACGGGTGGGCCAGGCGTGGGAGTTCGCCTCTGGCCCCAGGCCTGCACTGTCAACCACCACATGCACAGCTCAGGTCAGCAGACCTTTCGCGTCTCTGCGACATTCATGAACACTGCCAGGCAGGGTAGGGGAGGCCCTGACCGAACACTCTGGAGCTGCGGGGTGTTGGCCCTGCAGCAGCCACAGGGATGTGCTGCCTTATTAGGAGCCAGAGGGACATCAGGCAGGTTCTGGAGCCTGACCGGCAATTGCAGCTAGAAGCCAGGCTTCATCTTCTGGGCATTGCTGCCAGGCATCTGGTTATCTCTACCTGGCCAGCCCTGGAGCCCGCTAGCCACTATGTCCCCACATCTCTGGCAGACGAGGCCTCATGCACACGGTCTCAGTGGACAGCCACCGCCGGTGGGAGGCGCAGCCCGCAGAGGGCCCGCTCTGGCTCTGCCCAGGCTGCAGGCCCCCGTGCCCGTCCCACCAGGCTTCCCGCTGGGTCCCTGGGTGTGACCGGGAGGGGGGCACCTGGGATTCAGGGCATTCAGCTGAAGACGTCAGAGTCCCGGGAACACAAAGCCACTAGGCCTAAATGGGCTGTTTCTGGGAAGAGGCTGCCAGGCGGTGGGTGCCCACTGGGCTTCAAACCCACCCGGCTGCGGCTCCCAGCACTGTTAATACCCGCAGCGCGCTCTGGGCCGGGCACTAACAGCACACCAGAGCGTCTGCTGCGCAGCGCGGCTCCGTGCACCGGGACGGCCCTGGACACCTGAGCCTGGTTCCCGGCGCTGCGCCGTGAGCCGGCGTCACGTGGCGCAGGTGCGGCCCAGCTCCGGGGGTCCTCTTACACTCAGAACCTGGCTGCTGACTTCTCCACGAGGGCCGAGGCTGCGGTCCTGCACCCCACCACCACACACCCAGAAGCTGGCCCCACCCACCACCCGCAGGGCTGTCCAGGGCCCCATCTGGGCCACGGGGGGTGCCCGGGGTCCCGCCCCAGTGCCCCGTCTGCAGCGACGTTCCTCACGCTGCCCGCCCGCACAGTGGCCTTGTGTCAGCACCTGCTCTGCCAGGGCGGACCCCACCCTGACAGGCTGGACACCCTCTGCTCCCACCCGGGGCCTGTGTCCTGGCCCTTCCCGCCAACCTCTCCCTAGCCCACTGCTCCTCTAGCATATGACCAGGTGTGGCCTCAGGGTCCGGCCCGAACGGCGCCCATCAGGGGAGCTGCCCTTGCCCACTGCGGCCGCCTGGCCCCTGCAGGGCGAGAGCACCCTGAAGACGGAGCGGAGCGCCTAGAGGCTGCACCCGCCGGCTCCGCCGCCTCGCGGGAGGGATCAGCTGCTCCCACACTCCGAGCCCGAGCGCGAGACGCAAGGCTGAGCAGGCTGAGGTCTATGCTGAGGGGCAGGGACGCGACCCTCGCTGGCCACACCCACCGCCCGGCACCTGCTCGAAGTGCGCTCCCAGCCCCGCGGCCCTAGCGATGAGACTGCTCACACCAAGGTGGGGAAACTGAGCCACACACAAGGGTGTGTGCCCGCCCCCGGCCCTCGCCGCTGCAGCCTCGCAGACGCGGCCGAGTCCAGAGCGGCGCCTCACACCACACCCAGGGTCAAGGGGCCTTTCCAGGTCCCTGCCTGGGTCCCGCTCACAGCCTACGCACGGCCAGGCCACCGGGAACTTTCTGGACAGTGTGGTGGCGGCAGGCGGGACAGGCAGTCACAGGGAGACTGTGCCCCAGCAGCCCCGAGCCCCGCCTCCCCGTGGCCCAAACTGACCTTCCTTGCACTCGAGGGCCACGCGGGACTCCAGGTTGTCCATCTGGAGCTGCAGCCGCTTGAGGGTGCGGTCTGCGTCCCGGGACTTGCGCTTGTAGGCGATGAGCACAGCCACGATGACCAGCAGCAGGAGGCCTCCACCCCCGCCGATGCCCACGATGGCGGGCAGGGTCAGCAGGCTGTCCGAGTACACCTGCAGCATCCCTGGTGAGAACTCGAAGCCACCTGCCCGCACCTGTAGGTTGGGAGCAAATGCTCAGGGGATGCTGCGCCCACGGAGAGCTCTGGAGATGCCGCCTGGAACCCCGAGGCCCCACGGCCCCTGCCTGAGGGATCAGCAGGGCCAGAGGACGGGCTCGGGGCAGGGTCTGGGGGGCTGCCCACTGGGGCTGGGCTCTGACGTGGAGGAACCTGGGGTGTGGACACTGCTGGGCTGTCCCAGCTGAGGCAGGGCCTCAGGCCACAGGTGGCAGAGGCCTAGGAGACCAGAGCCGGTGGCCCGCCCGCCCTCGGGCCCGCACTCACCGTGACCTTGTGCTGCCCCGTGAGATTGGGCGACTCGCAGAGCAGCTGCGTCTCTGACACCGTGAGGGCGCAGGGGGTGGCGCCGATGAGCACCGTGTAGTTGAGCCGAGAGTTGCCAGGTGCAGGGGGCAAGAGGTTCCGGCCCTGCAGGGTGGGCGTGCGTCAGAGCCCTGCCTCCGCTGCCCCCGGCACTCATGCCCACCCTGCGTGGGCTGCCCCCACCTTGAGAATGAGGGGGGAGCTGGGCTTCAGCTCCAGGAAGCCGGTGGGGCTGAGCGGCTCCAGCACAGGGTCAGGGTAGTACACGAAGGCGGAGGCGTTGAGCACCAGCAGGGCGCGCACGTCGTCCATGACGAAGCCCAGCTCGTCCGGCCGCTCCCCCAGCTCGGGCGGGGTGCGCACAGGGTTGTCCACAGACGGGGCCCGGCACACCATGGTGGTGTCGTTGTACACCAGACAGCTCTGGGGACACAGACACGGGCCACTCGCCCAGCGCTCCCCACGCAGCCTGCGCCCAGGCCCCGCAGGGCCGGGCAGGCGGCCGGCCAGGCCCTGGTCTGCGCAGGACTCCCGCCCCAGACGGGCGGGGACCAAGCGCAGCGGCAGCTGAGCTGTGAGGGCCGGGGTCGGCGAGGACTCACGTTCTCTCTCTCGACGCCGCCGTACTTGGCCCGGATGCGGGGCTCTCGGACGGTGGCCAGGTTGGTGCCCGTGACCGTCAGGAGGGTGCCTCCGCTGGAAGACGAGGAGATGGGGTCACGGTCAAGTGTGCCGCCGCAGAGCGGTCCCCGCTCCGGGGTGGGGGTGCGGGGGGCGTGGGCGCCACTCTGGCAGCGCGCAGGACAGGGGCGCCTCGGGGCTCTGGCAGGCAGGGCGGCCCCACCTGTTGATGCTCCACTCGGGGTCAATCTTCAGGATGGTGGGGTCCTCGGTGTAGTTGTACTTCACCTCAGGGTTGGTGAGCTGGGCGCGGTTGATGTTGATGACGATGGGGGCGCTGCCGGGGCTCTGCCCAGGGGGTGTCAGGCACCGGATCTCCCGGGAATTCCTCCTGGAGGGTGGGTGGGACAGAGAGGGAGCAGGCGCCAAGTTCACCTTCCAGGTGGTCGAAGGACGCGTCACCACAGGCGGTGGGCAGGTCACTGGCTCTCGCAGGGCCTCCCCACCCACAAAGTGGGGACCACCACAGGATGACTGGCGTGTCACTTCACCCCTTAACCCCTCAAGGGGCCAGGCACAGGGCTGTGCCCCCATCTGTCCCAGCCGGCTTGGCACTCGAGAGTCTGCTGGACCGCCGGCCGCCTGCCCTGCTGAGCATACTCGGCAGTCGCCAGCGGCTTCTGGCGCCCCCACGTCATCCGGGAACAGACCTGCCAGCACCCCGAGGCCTCGAGCTCAGTCCGGGTGGGCGCCTCAAACAGATGGAAAGAGGGAGTCCCGCCAGCCTCAAAACGGCAGCGGGTGCAGCGGACACCCTTCCTGCCTATGGCTTCGGATGGCCACACGGAAGGTGCCCCAGACCCAGACCGTGAGAGAGCAAAACACCGTAGCAAGGAGGGGGGCCAGGACGGGGCCACAGAGGCAGCAGGGAGGGGCCAGGACGGGGCCACGGGGGGCCACGGGGCCGAGGGCGGGGCCAGGAGGGGGCTGGGGCAGCCAGCCAGCCACTGCCTGCACCTGGGGCCCCGGCCCTCAGCTCCTTAACCACAGTTGGGAGGCCCACAGCCGCCAGGCCCGCTCCGCACGGCAAGGCTGCAAACACCAATAATTAGTCTGATAACGGGTAATTACCGCAGGAAAATATTTAAAGGGCCGCTCCATTATCATCCCTAATCTAAAATTATCCACTTCAAGCCTTGGGGCTTTTGTTAAGATTTCTTTTTTCTTTCTTAAAATTTTTTTTTTACATACTTCTTATTATGTTCCCAAGGGACTCCCCAGTCCAGGACAGGGCCACTGTGCGGCCTCTCAGGTCAGGCCCCACCTACCCACCAGGGCCTGGCCCTTCCACTCCGGAGGTAGCCTGTCTCCATGGCAACCCTGTCCGCCTCCAGGTTTCCATAGTGATCACCCCAACCAGGTTATCCACACCCCCGTTTCCCAGGCAACAGAAGGGGGCACGCAGCCATCTGAACCAACCAACACCGCGGGAAGGAGGGCTGCGCCCGGCCCCCCACCTCCCGCCCGCACCCCGTACCAGGAGAAGGAGCAGGGCCGGCCGCCGACAGACACAGCCACGTCGCTGCCGGCGTTCAGGTGGCTGCCCTCGATGCCGATCCAGGTGCCCCCCGACAGCGGCCCGCGGGCGGGGCTCACGCGGTAGAAGGTCGGCGTCTAGGGAGGAGGCCGTGCTGGGGCCGGGAAGGCCGCCCTCTGGCAGCAGCCCGCCCGCCTCTCCAGCGGGACCCACCCCGTGCTCCTGGGTCTCACACGGGCCCCAGGGGCCTGGAGGCTGAAGTCAGGCCGCAGCGCGGGGCCGGGGAACGCTGCCGGCTGTCTAGGGGCTAGAGAGGCCGGAGCCCAGACAGATGGCCTGGGGCCAGGCCGGCCGCAGACGAGGCCCGGACTCCCGCAGGGGCGGGCCCGGGGAGGGGCTTACCACGAAGGTGAAGCGCTTGGGCGACAGGGCCCGGTAGTGGGGGGCGCAGTCCCTCACGCACACCTCCACCAGGGCGTCGTGGGCCCGCACCGAGCTGGCGTCCCCAATCTCGCAGACGATCCTGAGGGACACCAGGCGGGCTTCAGTGGCTGGGTGGCGCCCCGGCCGCCCCGCCCGCCCCGGCCGCACTCACTGCTCGGCGCTGATGTACTCGCTCTCCACGGGGCTGCACAGCACCTTGCCCACGCGCACGCCCAGACGCACGTCCTCGAAGCGCAGGCCCAAGTTCTCCCC
>NW_004567134.1:11764546-11767711 GCF_000260355.1 Condylura cristata | reverse complement strand
GGCAGCCCCAGCACCACCCCCCACCCCACACTCGGGGCTGGATCTGCAGTCGCATCCAGCCTGCAGCCCCCACGGGCAGTGACTGCTGCACAGGGTCCCCTGGCTACACTGGCACTGCCCTGGCCATGTGAAGGGCTGCCCGGGTCAGCCTCCAAGCCCAGGAGTCCTGCCACCTCCCTGCAGGTCATCCTCTGCCCCTCAGCAGTGCTGGCTTCCCCGAGATCCCATCTAAAGGGGAGCCGCGGCTCAGAGGCCCCTGAGAGGGCGGAGCCGGGACAGGAGGGTGCAGAGCCCAGGCGGCAGGGCCCTCCTCGGGGGTGCACCAGTCTGCAGCGCAGAGCCCAGGGCCTGTTCTATGATCCCAGCTGGCTTTAGTTTCTTCGATCTAAAACGCTTTTGCTTATGCAGATGAAGCAAGGCCCCCTCCAGCCAACAGGCAGGGTGTCCACGGTAAATGAAAGGCACTGGCTTCGAGAACTGGCTCTGCACTCCCAGGCTGGGTGCAGGGAGTCCACCCACCCACTCCGGGCCTGGCAGGACCCTGGGAGGGGATCCCTGGGTCCAGGAGAAGAGGCCCATGGTCGTTAATAAAGTCAGTGCCTGGCCCAGGCTCCAGGCGGCGGGCGGGTCGGCGGGGCAGTGCGGGCGCAGGGTGCAGCGGCGCTCGGCCACGCACCAGCCGCACTCGAAGCGAGGGTCGGCCTTGAGGCAGAGGCCGCAGCTCTCCCGCAGGGCCGGGCACTTGTAGAGGTGGGCTGCAGGAGGACCGTGGTCAGCGCCGCCCACCCACAGCCCCGCCCCCAGGCCCCGCCCAGCTCACCCTGGATGTTCTGGGGGTTGTCAATGACGAAGTTGCCATTCCACACCACGGACAGGTTCACCGGCAGGTCGCTGATGTCGTTGCCCTCGTAGGAGTACTGTGGGCAGTGTGCAGGGAGCTCAGCCGTGTGGCACAATCACGGCCCACTGCCCTGGGCAGTGGGGTAAAGGCCTGTGGGTCCCCACTGGCCACACCTCTGAGCTGGCTACTGGGGAGTGGGCCTGGCAGGCAAGGTCTAGGGACTTGGTCTGCAGTGACCACATTTCCAGTTTGAAGCGGGACCCCCACAGTGAGCACGGGAGGCGGAGCTCTGCCGGCGCCCGCTGCCCTCCGGCACACCCGCCCCCTCTGGCTGCCGCAGACTGCCCTCCAGCCGCCTCTCTGGGGGACAGCACATGAGGCCACCCTCCCGGGTGACCTCCACTCTCGCCCCTGTACACAGCACCACCAGGAAACCAGACGGGATCCCTGGACACACATCGGGGTGCTCCGTGAACCTGGGGCTCCCCTCTGCCAAACAGGCTCAGTAACCCTGCCCATCACGTGCCTTGAGGTGTGCGAACATGTCCCCCAGGGCACGGGCTGCCAGGCAGCACCATGAGTGGGGCGCTGCCCCTCCGCCCCCAGGCTGAGCGGGCTCCTGAGCTCGGCCCCTCCCCTGGGCGCCCAGGGCCGCGCAGCTCTGTCCCACTTCCTGCAGCAGCGGGCCTCCGTTCAATCCCCTGAGCAATTCATCATTATTTTATCTGCAGGAATTTAATTGGATCCTATCACATTCCCTGACACTCCCTTTTCCCTTTATACACGGCTGCAGGAATGATAAATGTGGGCCTGGTGAGAGGGGAGGCCGGGAGGGCGAGGAATGCGGAGGCGACGGGCTCGGGGTGGGGCACACGGAAAGGGGGGCAGTGGGGCAGTCGGGGAGACCGCCTGCCCGGGTAGCAGGGGCGGCAGACAAAAGTCCGTGGAAAAACAGAGCGGAACAGGTCGGGTGGGCAGGAAGGCACAGGGAACCTCAGGGCCGGGTGTGGCAGGGCGGCCCCTGACCCCCACCGTTGACCGTGACCCCCATCCCACCCCATTGGCTCACCTTTCCCACTGGCCCCTTTGAGAACATACAAGAGGTCAGTGGAGGGGCTGCCGGCCTCAACGAGGAGCCAGACCTCTGTCCTCAAGGCCTCTCGCTGGGATTCTCGAGACGGCGCCCAAGGCCGCCAGACAGCCCCGGAGCACCTCCCCCACCAACCGCGGCCTGGACCAGGTCCAGGAAAGAAATGCACGCCCTCTGGACCCCACTCTTCCTGGACCCCACTCTTCCTGGTGGGGAAACCAAGGCCTGCCGGCCGTCGGGGAGCGCAAGAGGCTGGGAGGTGGCTTCCCCTGGACACACCTGCCTGCCAGATGGGATGCCGAAGCCCGGGCCTTCTTCCTGTCTTCACCCCGGCCTCCGCCCCGCCCCAACCCTGCCCAAAGCAGGCAGGTGCACTCACCACACGTAAGTTCCCACTCCCAGGTCTGAAGTGTGTCCCCTCCAAATGTGGGTATCTCTCAAGGCCCCCCTAAGTCCCAGTCCGTCACACCTGAGGGGCGTGGCGTGGCCAGGGGAGCCGGGACAGGCCAGACTGTGCACTGTCCTTGTGCTACGACACTCAGTCCTGAGGCTGCAGGTCGGCAGCCCGTCCACACGGCCCCAGCAGCTCACCGAGGAGTTCTGGCACTGCAGGCTGGAGCTGTTGAAGCGCAGGGCGGTGACGCGGGCCGGGCTCCCCGGGACATGGAAGAGACACTCATACCCACGCTGGCCAGACTGGGGCTGTGGCAGGTTCCGGGCAGCCAGGGTGATGGGCTTCACCACACCCACCGGCACATAGATCTGGGTGGAGGGCAGGATCTGCGGGCAGTCCTGAGGGCGACAGGGATCCGCTGAGCCTGGGTGCGGCCGCGGCATGAGCCCAGGGCACACACAGCGGGCTGAGGCCTCCGGAACGGCCAGGGGGGCTGCTGCGCCCAAGGAGGTGGCCGTGGCCGCCCGCTGTCCCCAGAGGCTGACCCTCCTCCCTCTGGGCCCCAGCACCCTGCTCGCCCTGTAGGCCACCAAAGGGGCCCCATCTGGCCCACAGCTGAAAAGGCTCCTGAGGTGAAGGCAGCCAAGAGCGGGGTGCTGGGGCCCAGGGACTGTGTAAAAATAGCCAGAGCCGGGCAGAAAAACAGCCCAGGCCCCCGGGGCCAGCGTTTCGGCAACAATAACTGATGCAACGGGCTGGCTTCCTTGCAGCACGGCTGGCGGCAGCCACGGAGGAGAGAGCCCCCAGGGCACTGCTGAGCTGGGCTTTAAATAGCGGTGC
>NW_004567134.1:11759798-11763836 GCF_000260355.1 Condylura cristata | reverse complement strand
CCACTCCGGGCCTGGCAGGACCCTGGGAGGGGATCCCTGGGTCCAGGAGAAGAGGCCCATGGTCGTTAATAAAGTCAGTGCCTGGCCCAGGCTCCCAAATAATTACTAGCTAATTACTATCAATTGCCACGTGGTCGTTCCAATGACTCCAGGAACCGACCAGCCACTCTGCGAGTCAGTCTGCAAGCACCCTTGCGAGGGGCTCGCGCACCCGGCCTGTGCCAGCTGGACGGCCCCTTCCGCAAGCCTCCCCACGCTGGCCGTAGTTCCTAAGCAGAGGCCCGGTCAGAGACTGCCAGACAGAGGCTTCCCCCAGGGGTCACATAGGAGGCCCAGTGACCAGCAAGCACAGTCCCAGGGAAGACAGCCCTGGAGGACATGGCCCAGCTCCTGACCTTCCTCGAATCCCAGCCATGCAGGGGGGCCCAGACCCGCCGTGGCAATACCGGGTTCCGCTGAGCTGCGTCACCCACCTCAGACGCGTTGACACGGCCCTCCAGGAAGGCGCAGTCGGCAGCGTTGTGCGTGCACACGTGGCGGTATTTGCACCAGTGACAGGGGAAGGAGCCGTTGACACAGGACAGGCAGCTGCAGGGAGAGGGCCGGCCAGTGAGGCCAGGACGGCGGGCAGCTCCACCCACAGCCGCGCAGCGCGGCACCTGCCTCCTGCCTCGCCTGTGCTCACCTGCAGGGCCAGTCAGGGCCTCTGCCCTGGCTGTGCCCTGCTCCTCTGGCCGCCGGTCTGCACCAGCCCACCAGGCACCCCCGTCCTTCACCGCTTTTCCTCTAGGCCCTGAGCACCTGCCCAGTGCAAGTCCATGGCGGTGACCAGCCGCCTCCGCAGGCCACACCTGCCAGTTACTACCCGGACACCAGCCAGTGCAAGCAAGGACGTGTGTTTTACACATCATCTCTTCCTCGTTAACTTGGAGTTACATTTAGGGGCGAGCAGTGGCTGTGGCAGCGGGTCGGTAAGACATGTGCCTCCCCAGCCAGAAGCAGGCTCTCCCCGCGGCAGCTGGGCCGGCTCGTTCCGGCACGCCCCCAGGGCCTGCGCAGGGTCCTCGGGGTGCTCTGGCCAGCAGGCCCCACGGCTCACACCCCCTCGTCTGGCTAGATGGGGCACCCGCGCCCCCACAAGGATGCGGGTTCTCCTCACGCCCACCCGCGGCCCTGCTGGCCTGCGTTCAGCTGCTCTCGTGCAAGCCCCTCCGGCAGCCCCACGCCCGCCCAGGGACACTCACGACTGGTGGACGCTGCAGTTGTAGAAGACAAAGTCCACAGACGCGAACTTCTTGCCTGTCTCCTTGGACTTCAAGTAGAGCTTCACCACCCGCTGGTCGCCTGCAGAAGCCGCACCCCGAGTCACCAGAAACTCAAGCAGGACGAGCCCCAGCAGGGGGAGACCTTGCCCAAGGCCCCGGGCGCCAACACCCCGCGCACACCCGCCCCCGAAACACCCCAGGGCCTCGGAGCACCCCGCACCCTCCCTCTCACCTATGCTGCCCCGCAGCCCTCTGCCACCCAGTCACGCGGCCCAGCCCGCGGCCGCTCTCACCCTGGCCGCGCGTGATGGGCGCCACGTCCCGCGCAGAGGGCGAGCGGCAGTGGATCCGGCCCTCCTCCAGGATGCCCTCGGACTCCGTGAAGTCCTCGAAGGAGCAGTTGACGCCAGCCGAGAGGTCGGGCACGTTCCAGGCCTGCAGCACGAGCTGGGTCCCAAGGCCGGGCGGGGGGTGAGCCGGGTCCCCTGGCCTCCGCCCACCCCCCAGCCTGCGCCCGGCCTCTGCACTCACCGGCACCCGGGACATGGTGACGGAGACGTTGCGCGGCTGCACGGTCAGCTGCACGCACTGCAGCAGGTCGGAGGCGAAGCGCTGGGGCTCCTCGGCCCGCTCGCAGGCGTCCTGCCTCGAGCAGCTGCAGGCAGAGCAGGCGGGCTGGGTGCCGCTGCAGGCCGGAGCAGTCCCCCGCCCGCCAGCCCCCATGGGGGTGGCTCTCCAGGGCCACCTGCCCCTGCTAGCGGGCTGCTGCCTGCACCTTCCTTTACTGGAGGGGCTGTGCTGGGCACAGGAACTGTCAAAGCCGGAGCACCCTGCCAGGTGAGACCCCGCAGGGCTGGGAGGGAGCAGCGACTGCGCGAAGCATACAGCCCCCGGGGCCGCCCCCACGCCCCGTCCAGACTCACATGCTATGTAGGACACACCAGCCGCAGTGTGGGTCCCTCGAGCCCAAGCACAGCTCACATGACGTATACTGTACGCAGCTCTCCACAGGCACCCGGGTCACCTGGCAGGAGCGGGGGTGTGCGGTGAGCCACCCACAGACGAACCCACAGCTCCAGCTGGGTTCTCAGCCACCTGAACGGACTCCAGGCTTCGCCGGGGCCACGGGCTCACCTCCCCACTCCTACACATCCAGTCAGACTTCTCCCCACCCTGACTATGTCTGCTCGGCCCCAGGGTGCCTAGGGACGGAAGAACCCTCTAGTAGGAGGGGCAGGGAGAGGCTAGACCAGGCCAGGAGAGAGAGGCCTGATCTCAGCATGGCAGCCTTGGGGTCACCGGTCAAGCAGGAAGGCAGAGGTGGGCCAGGTCAGTCACAGCCCCTCCCGCTCTGGAGGCTGCTGCCGCCCCCAGCCCCCACCAGGGCCGTGAGGCCACGGCCAGGACCCAGGCCAGGAGCAGGGATAGCCACGCCCTGATCGTGCTGCAATCAGCCCCTGCTCCTGGGAACGTGAAGTCATTCAGAGCGGAGGGGGCACTGCAAACCCAGTGCGGAAGAACCTGGACACAGCATGGGCCACACTGGGTCCCCGGCAGGCCCCCCCCACACACACCAGGGGCGACGGCACCCACCTGCTTTTCCGTCATGGCGTAGAGGTACTGGCGGTCAGGGCTGAGCACCAGGTCGCGCAGGATAGGGCTGCCTTCTTGGGCCACCACACTCTCGTAGGCCAGGGCTGGCCGGCTGCCAGGGCTGGTCAGGTCCACCAGGATCTGCGGCAGCGAGGGCCTGATGGGGCTGTGCCGATGCCACGGCTCCAGGCCCGCGCCCACCTCCACTGCGGCCTCCCGCCTGCCCGAAGAGCTGGGCGGCCCCGGGGGGCGCAGACAGGCAGGTCCTGGCCCAGCCTCGGTCAGCCAACAGGCCAACGTCACGGACGGGGCTGGGGCTGGAGAGACCCGCAGCCACCACCCGCCGGCACGGCCGTGCCCAGGACAAAGGCAGCGGGCGTCCCGCTTCCGGGGGGCCTCCCAGAAGGGGGGGCTATGTGCAGCAGGGAGAGGGCCTCTAGGGAACACGGGATGTCCAGGGAGACGCGAGACCGGAGCCTCACGAGAACGCAGGGCACCCTGGAGGGGGCACTCCCGCCCCGCGGCAAGGCGGCAGAGGAGGGCAGCATCTCATCGGCATGGAAATATATTCCAGATCCCAAACAAACCGGGCGCTAATTAGCCAGCTCTTCTCCTCCACAGCTTGCGATGCTGCAAGTATTTTTAGTTGCTTTTACCAAACAAATGTATTTAATTAACAGAGAGACCCAGGGGGCTTTCCAGAGATGGGACTCGTGGCGCGGCGTCCACCCTGCTCAGGCAGCCCTGGGCGGCTCCCGGCCGTGGGCAGCCAGCCCTGCTCTGCGCCTCCCTCCGGCTGCCTGGAGCCCGGGCCAGCCCTCCTCTACCTCCACTTTGGGGCCGGGCGCCCGGGCCAGAACTCAGCCTAGTACCCTCCTCGACACCCCCACAATGATGGGGTGGGGTGGCCTGGGGTGGCCTGCAGGGCCGGCTCGGCCGCCTCCAAGGGCGGCCAGCCAGGGTGGGGCGCTGTGTCTCTGGGCCAGAGCAGCGGCTCTGGGCTCTGGAGAGGCGGAGGGGGAGGGCCGCATTCCTGAGAGCCCACTGCCACCCCCCACATCCGCTCAGCTGCCTCCCCGCCAGGCAGGCAGGCTTAAGTCAAACCAGACCCGGAAGAGCTGAGTCCAGTGCTAGCAGGGGAAGGCGGCCTCTGGCTCAGCGGGACACCGCGGGGCCAGGT
>NW_004567134.1:11743394-11759252 GCF_000260355.1 Condylura cristata | reverse complement strand
GCCTCTGGGAGAGGGCTGCTGACCCCGGCCTCTGGGAGAGGGCTGCTGGCGGGGAGGCCACAGCGATCCAGCCGCAGTGCCCTGTGGGGCAGCCGCAAAGGATCCCTGTCGGCACCCAGCAAACTCCAAACACTAGACCTGCTCTGGGTGCAGCCCACTCACAGGGAGCCCAGGACGCCCCTCAAGCCAGTCAGGCGCAGGCAGGCCGCGGGTGGCGCGGAGGGGTCAGAGAGCCCCGAGTCCAGTGTCTGAACGCACCCTGCTCAGACACGCCCAGCTGCGCAGCGCAGTGAGGCGCTAAACCGTTGGCCGTGGTTTCCTACCTGTGCGATGGGGCGAGATTCCTCAGAAAAGCTCCAGGCCAAGCAATCCTGGAGCCTAGCTAAGAGCCAAGCAGTGCTGGGACCAGAGGCCACAGCAGTCCCCAAACCCCCGCAGGCAGCCACGCCCCCAGCGGGGCAGCCCGCACAGAGGCCAAGACCGGGCAGGAGGGCGAGGAGGCAGGGCTGGCGCCCCAGGAGGCCCAGGCCACCTGACGTGGCTCTGGCTCGCCCCTGGCCCCGGGCCTCGGCTGCTCCGGGCCTGCACAGCCCCCAGCCGTCGCCGCACCGTGTCCACGGCCCTCCCCAGAGCCCCGCGTCTGGTGGCGCTCACCACTGGAAGCTGGGTGCCTGCCCCTGCTCCCAGGCCCGGCACGCAGGGCTACAGGCCTCCTCCCCAGGATGCTGGGGTGGGGGACAGGGAAGCAGCCAGGCACGGGCTCAGGAATGCCTGGACCCCAGCCGGCAGCACGCCGACTCTGACAGGCGGCCCGACAGCTGCAGCAGGTGGCAGTGGGGAGCACGCGCATCCAGCTGTCCTTCAGCGTGCACCCGTCTGTCCACCCACCTGCCCCGCACAAGGATGCCCCATACATACTCGGGCAGGCCCCAGGAGACGGGGCGCCACGGGAGGGCGCGGGTCAAGCAGGGGCACGGGGCGAGGCCACTGCCCCTGCACGCGCGTGACAGTGGGGGGGCTGCAGGCAGGGAAAGGAAGCTCGGGCTCTGGCTGCTGTGGCGCGGCAGTGGCAGGACGGGGCTGGGCACAGACAGGCACACCGAGGCTCGTGGGCCTGCCCCGACGGGCAGCGGCGCCCGGACCCGGTCGGTCCAGAAAGCGAGGGAGGGACCAGCAGTCGCCGGGAGGGAGTCCCGGGGAGAAGGGGCGCTCAGGGCGGGCGTCGGGCCAGACAGCTGGCAGGACGGCAGGACGGCAGGACACAGGCGCGTGCCAGCGCCACACCCCTGCCCACAGCTGTCCTCTCCAGGCCACCCACCTGGGGAGGCCCACGCGGGCGGCTGAGGCACGGGGCAGACAGGAGACCCAGCAGCTCCCACTCTCCTCCCAGCTGTCGCCTCCAGGCTCTGCAAACTACTTCCCACAGACTGCCAGAACCTTCCGTGTCTGGCCCCACTGCCGCTCCCCCACCTCCCACCACAGAGGTCCTCAGGTCCAAAGTCCCGCTCTGCCCCCACTGCCCTTCCCCATGAAGCCACCCCTCCCTCTTCCTAGGTGACTTGAGTGGGACTGCCCATCCTCCCCGGCACAAGGGCCGCAGGCAGAGGGCCCAGGCACCCCCCAGGCCCGGACCCAAGGGACGGGGTCACCCCACCCACCCACCTTTCCATCCTGGGTCTTCCCAGGCCCCCTGCACACTGAGGAGTCCCCCTGGGGTTGTGGGCCCTGGCACAAGGGCCGTGGGCAGCCCCACAGAGGGGCAGAGCCCAGCGGCTTCTCAGTGCCAAGCAAGGTGCACATGGAGCAAGGCACCCACAGAGGCGCTGGGGCGCAGGCTGAACCCCTCACCCCTGGCCAACAGGCAACAGGCACTCAGGACGTGCCAGGCGGGGGGTTGCCAAGGGAGCCCTGCCCAGGACCCGGGAGGCGGCCCCGACCCTGGGGAGCCGAGCTCCATGCTGGCCTCGCAGGCTGCCCCAGTCCGCACCACGGGGCCCTGGCCGACTGCTGAGGGCAGGCAGCTGATGGCCCGGCCAGGTCAGCTGTCCGTCCAGCCCCAAGCCAACAAAGGACCCATTCTCCGGGTGAGGGCAGGCGGGGGCGCCAGGGAGGATGTCTGGCCGCCCAGGCTGCTCGCCAAGGCCGGCACGCGCCCTAGCTGCCCAGAGGCAGGGGCTGCCCGGTTTGGCCTCGGCCGGAGAGGGGAGAGTCCCTGCCCGCCCCGACATGGCTGCATGCCCCCATCTGCAGCGTGGGGCTGATTTCTGCTCTCTGCGTGAGGGTGGGGCCGGCGAGGAGCAGGAGAGGACCTCAGGGCGGGCGGGGACAGGGCAGGGGCAGCAGCCGGCAGGCTGGCCACGGTGCTGGGACCACTGGGCAGGCTCCCTGCAGATGCCGCTGCCAGCCCCGCTGTCAGCCCCTGGGGGGCTGTGTGAGGAGTGGGGCCGCTGCCTCCCCTCAATGGACGGCCAAGGGGCAGAGAGCCCACTCCCCCTGCTGGCCAGACGGACCCAGCCCCAGAGCCCTGCCCCTCCCAGATCGCCACCACAGGACCCCTCCTCTGGCTGGGGACAAGTTCAGGCCCTTTCCTGGGTCCATTCTCAGAAAGGCCAGAAGGAATTTGATACTGGAAAAGCAATTACCAATTTCCTCTTGGCAGTAATTGGGTAATTAAAACATGATTTGCACGAGGCTCGGTGGCTATAATTGGGCCAGACACACCTGGCAAGAGGGGGGTGCAGGGTCCCAGGAATCTTGTCTTCCTCACCGCCAACCCTCACACAGCAAGTGGAGCGCAGGCCGGCAGTGCGGGGTCCCCCCGCCCCGCTCTCCTCACCTGTGGGCAGACAAGCCCCTCGGGGCGGGCGAGAATCGGAAGCTCATGGGTTCAAAGGGGGGGAAAGCGATCAGCTTGGAAGCTGCCGGGGTGTGGGCCCCCGAGGCTGCCGGCATGGGCACAGGGGCAGCGCTGCCCTCAAACCTGCCACCAGTGTGGATGCTGCATGAAGACAGCGCGGCGGCGCAGAGGCCCAGCTCCCGTCACTTGCCTGATGCAGCTGCCCTCGGCGGGACCCGGCCAGGGTGCCCGCTGCAGCGGGCTTTCACCAGCTCTCAGCTAGGGCAGGCTTGCTGGGCAGGCAGCAGTGGCCACCCAGTTGGCCGTCCTGGCGTCGGGGCCAGCCCACCCCCTGGGCCCTCCCGGAGCCGCATCACCAAGGCCCCCACCAGCTACAGCTCAGGCCCCCAGCTACAGCTCAGGTCAACGCTGCCCCTTCCACTTCCTCAGTCACCATGACCCTCCGGCTCCCAGCCCCCTGCAAGTCACCAGGGAACTGCCACCACACGCAGAGAAAGGGGGCCGGAACCTCAGGCTCCCCGCAGCTCCCCAGCACCGCCTGGTGGGTGGTCAGTGTGCACTGGGGCTCGCCTGAGCTCAGGCCCTGCTGCTCCTCTCTCCACAACACCGTCCCCGTGGCACCGGCTCCCTGGCTGCTCTGGCCTTCGTCCCCCGCTTCCAGGCTGCCAGGCATGCCCACACCCCGGCCTCCACGGCGGACGGGTCCCGGGAGCAGTGTGCTGTGCTGCGACTGCTATGGGGGCAGGCAGCGGTGCATTGTGGGTAGAAACCTGGGGTCACTGTGAGGCTGGCCCCTCCGGCTGGCCCTGAACTTGGGCCTGCTGGGGACTGTGCCAGTCTACGCCTGACAGTGCCCAGCAAGGGCCTGACCCCCCCAGACCTCAGGAAAGCAGGCCGAGTGCAGAGCCTGGGGCAGGACCCTCGTGCCTGTTGGTGACCCTCACTGGTGCCTGGGGAGAAGGGCTGGGCACCCACTCTTGTGCAGCACAGGGGACGAGGGCCTGGACCCTTCCCAGGATACGACATCACATCTAGCTGTCAGACAACCTCAGGGCCACCGTGTTCCGGGGGCCTCTGCCCCACACCAGCGGCGCCGAGTGCAGCAGCTAAGATGGCAGCAGAGCGCCCCTGGGGCAGGAACGGAGCACAGCCAGGGCCTAGCTGCCCCCACTCCTGCCGCGGCTGCCACACGTCCCCCTCTGGTTCTGGAAACACCCACAGGGACTGTTGTAGAGACGGGACAAAGGGCAAGAGTGCGCACAGCCCCCCTGAGGCCAACCCGAGGAGACAGACGGCTGACCGGTGCACGGCTGACCGGTGCACGGCTGACCGGTGCATGGCTGACCGGTGCGGCACCGCAGCCCAGAGCCCGCCCAGAGGGAGGGGCACGGCACCGGGCGCGGCACCAAGCGCCAGCTGAGCAAGGAGGGAAGACGAGCGGGCCTGCTGTGACTCGGCCACAGGCGTCCGGGAGGCGGCAAGAAAGCCCTCAGAGTGGAGGTGACCCTTGGGGCGGGGGGCTGACCCGCAGGAGGGGGCTCCAGGGAACAGGGGAGCCAGCACGCTCGTGTGCCTCCCGGGCGCCGGGGTCAGGGCAGTGGGACGCCGCCCTCAAAGCGCTGCTTTCAGGGCTCTGAGGGCCTCTGGGGAGGAGGGGTCCCCCTCCCAGCACCCACACCAGAGCAGCACCAGCCAGCCCAGCAGCCACGCCCCAGCCGCGGAGTGGGGTCCCGGCGGCCCGCAGGCCGCAGTCCTGGGCTCGCTCACACAGAATGCACAGGAAGGAAGGAGTGCAGACAGCCTGCCCGTGGCCCCCGGCACCCCCAGGCATCACACGCCGGACATCCAGGAAGAAAACCGAGGCCCTGGAGGAGGGCACCACCGGGCCGCACTCTCCGTCCCGGCCCTGGCCTGGAGCCCAGCTGGGCAGTGACCCGAGGCCCCCTGGAGGCCCATGCCCTGTGCCATCGCCCAGCTTCCCCAGGCCACATACCGGGAGCCCACAGCAAGCCTGGGCTAGCCCGTAACACTTTCTAAAAACGTGTTTTGCTGCCAACGCTTCACAACCAAGAGACCTCACACAAAATATGGGTTTCCAGATTCTCTTGAAAAACCGGATGTTTGGGGTGACGACCGTCCCGCCTGGCATGGCCATCAGAGGCAGGGCCACTCACAAGCAAACTCAGCCTAGCCCCGGGGCCCTGCACAGGGACAGGGTGGCTTGGGACTGGCCCGGAGGCGTCCCTCGTCAGCCCACAGGGCAGGGAGTGACCTCAACTTAGCTTTGCAGAAAGGGAGAGTCAGTCAGAGACAGCCCCAGGCTGGGGAGGGGCCGGGTGGCACAGGCTGGCAGAAGTCCAGGGCCTCTTTTCTCCCTGCCTACCTGGGTACCTGGGCTGACTCCTGAGGGCTCAAGGACTCAGCCCAGGGCCACCTTGGGAATGCCCGTCAGAAGCCATGGGTCCCTGGAGGCCACAGCGGGCTGGGGTGGGCGGGGCACACACACAGGCTGGGGATGTCAGCCCAGGAGGACAGCCGGCCTGGGAAAGGGGGGGAAGCAGGTGGTGTGCAGGCCTCTGGGGAAGGGCAGGGGGCTGGGGGCACCCCCAGGCAGCTCTGAGCAGCTGAAGTTGGCAGGTCTTAAATTAATGGGCTACACTTTTATATGTTGGCGGGGGGGCGAGGAGAGGGGGGCGGCTGGCCCAGGGCCATTTCTGTCCCTGAGCTCCTCAGTCACCTTTAAAAGCCAGGAAGGCGTCGCACTGAAGCTGGGGAGGGGCGGGGCCTGGCCAGCACAGCAGGCCTGCTTTCTAGGTCCAGCAGTGCTTGGCGTCATCACGGTGCAGGCTCTAGCACGACAGGTCAAAGGGCAGAAGGCGTCTGTCCCCTCCACCCTGTCCCTAGGAGCACAGTGGAGCCAGCCCTGGGCAAGCCTCAAGGCAAGAAGGGTGCGGATTTCACCCTGAGGGCCTGGTGCTCCCTAGGGCCCCAAGAGAGGCAGTCAGGCGGGCCAGCAAGGCGGGCCACACCAGACGCCCCCCAAGGGTCACCCTTCCTGACTCACTCCTGACCTCAGTCAGCCCATCGCCAGGATGAGGCCTACATGGGAGGAATGAGGAAGGAGGGCGAATCCTGCAGCCCCAGACCAGGCCCCACCACAGAGTGGCCCACGCCAAGCCGGGCAGTGACCCTTTCGGGGTTCACGGCTGCAGGGCTAGGGAGATCAGAGGTGGGCAGAGTGAAATGGAAAACTGGAAGCCTGGTAAGGGGCGGTGGGGTGGGGGCGGGCACTTGCCCCTGCCCTTCTCCAGACCACAGCTGCAACATGGGCGGTGGGACAACAGGCCTGAAAGGCTCCGTAGGCGGGCGGAGGGCAGGAGCACATGCCCAGCCTGGCCCCAGGGCACAGCAGGGTCTGTCAGTGGCCCCCCGGAGTCTGGTGGGGGTAGAGGGCGAAGCAGTCAGGCAGGGGCCCAGTGCCCAGACCTGGGGGAGAAGGATCACCAACGAGGGTGTCTCCGTTTTCTCTCCCCAAGGGGCCTGGCACAGGGAAGGCTACGACAGACGAGCGGCCGGAACCAGCGCGCCGCGCCGGTGCCTCTGCTGCGGTGGCTCAGTCCCCACTGACACGCGGCCGGGAGGAGCCTCGTGCCCTCTCCGCACCTCCGGGGCGGAGCAGGAGGACGCCGGGCCAGGCCAGCGCACCTCCGCACCCTCCCCGCCACGGCTCAGGGCGACTGAGGCCCGGGCGGCTGGGGGCGGGGGACCGTGCTGAGCGCAGCCTGTGTGTGAGGGGTGAGTGACTGACTGGCCCAGGAGTGCACAACC
This sequence comes from Condylura cristata, assembly GCF_000260355.1. NCBI lineage: Eukaryota > Metazoa > Chordata > Mammalia > Eulipotyphla > Talpidae > Condylura > Condylura cristata. Next base: position 11,752,567 of record NW_004567134.1, on the reverse strand, counting down.
ACGCGCTGCTTCCCGGACTCCCTCTACTCAGGCAGGGGATGTCGGGGGTGGCAGGCGGCAGGCCGAGAGCGCAAGGCGGGGACACATCTCTAAGGGCGAGCCTCAAAATCAACACGATCTCCCCAACTTGAAGACCCACTGCAGCCCCCAAGCACAGCCCACCCTCTACCAGGCCCGGTGATCTGGAGCAGAAGGAGCCGGCACCAGCAGGGGGCTTTGGGGCGGGGTGGGGTCTCCCTCCAGCTGTGAATCCCCGCCAATGCCAACATCCACCGAGCCTCAGTTTCTCCTCTTTGGGAGGGGGCGGGGAGGCAGAAAAGCAGGAGCAAACAGACTCCCACCCAGGTGGCAACGGGGGCAGAGGAGTGGGACTTTGTTCTTGGCGTGTGGGGGGGTGGGGGCGGTGAGGCCTGAGCCTGAGGGCGCAGGCAGGAGGCAGGGCCGGACCAACCCGTCCTCCCAGCCTCCCAGGGTGGCCCGTGGGCGCAGACAGCGCCTCAGCCAGCTGCAGGCCCCACCAGCCATCAGAAGGGACACTCCCAGCCCAGAAGCCCCACCTGGTGGAGGGGGCCAACCCTGGGTGCTGCATCCAGTCCTCCCCACCGGGAGGACACAACTGGCCAACACGTCCACGTCCCCGTCCCCGGTGCTCCGCTGGCCCTATCCTCTCCCTTCCCCACCACGTGCACTCCCTGGTGTGGGAGGAGGGAGCATGCTGGGGGGCGGGTTCTACCCCAGGACCACAAGCAGCACCCCCACGCCCTGGCCAGGGCGGGGCGGGCAGCACTGGGGAACAGAGCTCTGCAGACGGGGCGCACGGGGGCCGCCTGCCCTTGCCCAGCAGTGAGCCGGGTGGTCGGGCCAGCAGGACTCAGCCTCACGAGCACCGTGGCCAGAGCCCCCCGGTGCCCCACCATCAGCAGCCAGCCCAATGGCCTCGGGGCCAGCGCAGCACAGAGCCTGCACCTCCAGATTTCTCTCACAGACAGGGACTTGAGGCTTGGTGGGGTGGGCGTGAGAGCCTTTCCTGAGGTCACAAAGCCAGCAGGCAGTGGGATATCATTTCCAGGGCACCCACTGTGGCAGCTGGGGAGACCCCCCCCCCCCCCCGCACATCCCAGCCCAAAGGCCGAGAGCAGGCCTGGCCCCTGCTGGCCCCGGGCCCAGCCCCCACCCACGGGCACTTGAGGGCGGAGAGCTGTGTCAGCACCAGGCCTCAGGACAGCTGTTATTTCATCCACAGCAGGCCCGCCCCGGCCTGGACCCCACCCGACCACCAAGTTGGGCCTTCCCCCCTCCCGCCCCTCCAGGGAGTCCTCCATGCCCAGCTCCAGACTAGCGCCACGCAGCCTAACTCTCGCCGGCCCCTCAGGCGGTGTCGGCCTCACGCGGAGGGCCCCAGAGCGGTCTTCACTGCGGTCACCACGTTTTGCTCACGCCCGGCGGGGTGGGGGTGCAGGGCACTGCCCTTGCCCTGCCCTTGGCCTTGCTGTCTCTATGCAGGGCCGGGGCGGGGCCCTGCACTCTGCAGAGCGCTGCCTCAGCAGACACTGGATCCCCAGAAGAGGAGGGGGCTGTGCGCGCATGCCCTGGCCCCCCCCACACAGCTTTCCCAGGAGGCTGTCGAGTGTCCTCTGAGAGCCCCTCTGCGCCTCCAGGGGGTGGCAGGGTGGCCAGATCCCTACCACAGCTGGCCCCTGGGCCCCAGCCAGGGCTTCTACAGGGGGCTGACAGTCCCAGAGGGGCCAGGAGAAGGAGGCGCACAGGGGCTCAAGCTGGGATCCTCAGGGGTCCCCCCGCCTGTCTGAGCCCTTCGTGATCACAGGACCCAGCACTGAAACAGCACCCCCGGCTCCTGACGTCACAGAGCAAGGCCCTCTCACGCCCCGGGGCCCCCTCCGCCCCCCGCAGGCCTGACCTTCCGAATGCGGCCGCTGCGCGTGCCTGCGAACACCACGGTGCGACCCCGGTAGGCGTAGGCAGCCACAGCGGTCAGGCCGTCGTCCTTGTCCACAAACAGGGGTGTGCCCTCGATGGTGACCGTGCCCCCCAGTGGCTGGTTGAAGTCCTGCCCGCAGAAGTCGTCGTCAATCTGCAGGGGCTGTGGGAGGGGAGAGGGTCAGGCCTGGAGGCGCCCTGCTCATCCCGAGGCCTGCTCCTGGGGACAGCCAGGGCGGCCCCACCACACCTGCGGTGGGCACTGGCCAGCCAGGCCGTCCTCGCGGGGCCTGGCCCGCACAGCTGACAGCAGTCCAGGCCACACACACCTGCTGCACAGGGCCTGCCAGAGGTGTCCCATGGAGCCCCGGCCAGGGCCCTCTGCACCTGTGATGGCCTCAGAGGACAGCCCGGGGCTGGGGAACAGGTACGTGGAGGCTAGGCCAGGGAGGGCCGCTGGGAACCGGAGCCAACGGTCACCTCTAAGACAAAGGAAGGGGCCCAGCCAAGAGGAGTGGCCCAGGCTCCGGAGGAGACGGGGCAGAGGGGCAGGCCCTGCGAGGCAGGGGCCAGGGGACAAGGGCAGCTGGCTGTTCCTGCAGCAGACTGGGCAGGTGTGTGGGCAGGAGGCCAATCCAGGAGCAGGGGAGCCACAGGGGGCTGGGCCCAGTGTCCTGGGGTGGTCACTGGCACCTGGCCGGGGGCCATGAGACCAGAGGCACAAAGCCCAGGACGGGGCAGGCCCAGCTGTGGGCACAGGGGTGCAGGCGACCATGTGACCTGGGCAGGCTGTGGCTGCATCCATACAGCAGAAAGCAAAGGCCTTCCTCGGAAGGCCAAGGGGGGCGGGCGCACAGGCGGTGGCGGGGCCTCGGCGTGGAGGATGCCCGTCACCACGGGCCTCCATAAGCTAGTGACAAAGACGGGCTCACGGGGTCCTCATGAGCCCATTCTGCCCTGAAAACAGACCAGTGTCACCTAGTAGACAGACAGGGAACCTGGGGTCAGAGAGGGGCCGGGCCTCTCCGAGGCCACCCAGAAGTCCCTAAGAAAGGGGCAGAGCGTTAGGCTGGCCCCGAACTGGGCGACATCCTGGCTCTGTCACCCACTGCCCTAAGAAGCGGCCAGTCCAAGGTCAGCCGTGAGGCCAGAGCCACTGCGGTGCCACCCGCAGTTTCAGCACGTGTGTGCCGGCTACCGAGCATGAGCAGGCAGCCACGTGCGCCGCCCACGTCACCGGCTCCCCTGCGGACCGGGCGGGCACCCGGCCACGTGACTAGGGCCGGGGTGAGCCGCGCTCTGGCCCACCGGCCCGGGCCTGCTCCCGGCTGTCTCTGCTGGCCGTGGGGCCTCGGCAAGACCCCTCACCTCTCTGAGCCTCAGTGGCCTTGCCTATAAAATGGAGACAAGACGGGCGGCAAGCACCTGGCCAGCACCAGGCATGTGGTCAGCACGTCCAGTGCGGCCCGCGCACTACGGGCCAGGCCCTGCCTCCTGCCTCCGAGAGGAACAGGGTCACGGGGGTCAGGAGCAGGCCTCGGGGCCAGCACACGAGGGCACCCGGATCTCAGCTCGCCCGGGCGGGCGGCCGGCATGGCCGTCTGGAACGAGCCCAGGGCTGCGCAGGGCGGGGACAGCTGCGGCTGCGGCTGAGATGGGCGCGGGGCCGCAGGGGGCGGGCGGGGCTCACTCACCGAGTTGATGCAGCCCAGCTCCTTGTTGAGCAGCCAGGGCAGCGAGAGCTTGCCCTCGCCGCGGTAGCAGGAGCGGATGCGCTCCTTGATCCGCTCCTTGATGGCCCTGAGCGTGAAGAGGCACAGCACGGACTCCTTGGGCGGCTTCACGCGGTTCTTCTGGCCTTGGGCAAACACGGTGAACAGCACGTCCTCGTCCTCGGCCAGGCCCAGCTGGTGGGCCAGGGCGCGGCCGGGGCGGCTCAGGTAGGCGTCCTGCACCAGGCGGTACTCCACCCCCGCCTGCTCGCAGCCGATGGGGAACTCCACGTAGGAGTAGAACTTGGGGTCGTCCACGCAGAGCCGCACGATCTTGGAGGTGAAGAAATGCTCGCCGGCGGCGTCGGGCGAGGTCAGCTGCGTGTCCAGCTGCAGGGTGAGGTAGTACACGAACTGCTCGCTGCGGAAGCTGTACACGTAGTAGATGTCAAAGGCCGGGAACTTGGACAGCGTGTCTGACGGGATCTTGAGCTGGGAGGACACGAACTCGTCCTGGTACACGAAGCCAAACATGTCGGCGTCCTCCTCGTTGGCCATGAGCCGGCGGCTGGACAGCGTGGGGAAGTACTCGGACTTGCCGTCGATAGGCGTGCCCACGAAGAGCTTGGCCTGGCCCTGGCCCGGGGGGCCGGCGATGAGCACGCCCGCCATGCTGCCCGCCTCCCGCACGCTCGACAGGTAGTGCTCCTTGCGGTGGTGGGGCTCGCCCAGCTTGAAGAGGTCGTCGAGCCGGAGGAACTGGCAGATGCCCTGGGAGGCGCTGCCGCAGGCCAGCAGGCGGTTGGCGGCATAGTCCAGCAGCAGCAGCTTGTTGACGTTGTCGGTGCTGCCCAGGCCGTGCGGGCAGGACTGCACGCTGGGGGGCGGGTAGCACTTCTCGTTGTCCTCCACCGGGCCCGTCACGTGGGCCCGCAGCAGCGTCAGGTTCCCCGACAGCTTGTAGATGCGGTTCACCGCGCCCACATAGACCTCGCCCGTCTGCTCGTGGACCACCAGGTGGGTGAGGCCCCAGTCACTGGCCGCGAAGGTGCGGAAGGCAGGCCGCGGGCCCCCACCTGTCCTGGGCGCACCCGCGGCCGCCCGTGCTACCCCCAACAGCAGCAGCAGCAACACCGGGAGCGCCCGAGGGCTCAGCCGTGGCAGCAGCATGGCGGGCCAGGGCCTCAGGCTGAGGTGCGCAGGTCCTACGGGGGCGAGCATCACGGGGCGGGGAGCCTCCACCCTGTGGGGAGAACAGGCAGGCGAGGGTCGTGAGCGCGGGCACGGCCCTCACCCACAGGCGGCCACGTGCATGCGCGCCGCCTCCCGAGTTCTCTGCGAGGGCCCCTCTGTCCCCGCTCCACCTCCAGGGAGCACCCAGCCCCCAGGACAGCGGAGGCCCACAGAGGGCGCCTCCCAGCTCACCGCTCCCAAGACCAAGCCGTCTCTGGGGCAGTGCCACGCCCCACCGGCCCAGGACAGGCCTGGGCCCAGAACAAGGAGGCGGGTGACAAGGGCCTGGGATCCAGACTGGGCACTCAGGCAACACGCCAACTTGGAGACCACCACCTCCCGACTCAGCCGTCACCCCCACCTAGCTCCTCACGCCCCGGCCGTGGCTCTGGGGACACGTGGCCCTCTCGGGCCCTGACGGCCCTCCTCGCAGCACTTCCCACCGAGACAAGCTACCCAGGCCCTCCACTGACTGGCTGGCCCAGCCAGACCCCTAACCGAACCGGGAGCCCTGCCTCCAGGAGTGACCCAGAAGCCAAGGTATGTCCGCCTCTACCCACGGCTCCCACTTCAGCCAACCGGCGCGGCCCACTTCCCTCTCCCAGCTCCGACCTCAGGCCCCTTGGGCAGCTACCTCGCAAAGCCAGAACCCAAGGAAACAGGAGATCCTCCAAAGAGGGGAGAGGGGTTCCGGAAGCCCGCCCCGCGGCGGCCTCTCCCTGGCCTCCAGCACCTCCGCCCTGCCCAGCCCCTGCCAGCCAGCCCAGAGACTCAAAGCCATCTGCCCCTCCCGGCACACGGGGCCTCTGCAGCTCGCCCCAGGCCCCACCTTCACCACCACGTCCGGCGGCTTCATCCCAAATCTGCTCCCACTTGGGTCAGCACTGACCTCAACTCCCAGCCCCACCCATGGCCACCAACAGCCCCGTGTCCTCATAGCAGCCTGGCCCGCTTTACTCAAGTGCCCCTGAGGTCACCAAGTCCCCAGCAGTTGACAGCTGGACAGCAGGTTAACCAGCCTGGCTCTCTGTAGCCACAGGCCACAGCAGGGCTCATGCGTCCTCCCCCCCAGTCTCAGTGCCCCCTGTAAACGGGGATGAGAGCATCTCCTCTCATGGGTAGAGGGCGGGAGGCTGGGACACACCCAAAAGGTGCCATCCTCGGAATACCCACTGGGAGCCAGCAGGGGCCTGTCCCGACTGCCAGGGGCGCTCGCTCCTCCTGACTGGAAACCCATGCCAGCCAGGCTGCTCCCAGCAGGGCGTGCAAGAAGCCAGGGGCCCATTTTACAGGTGAGGGAGCTGAGGCCCAACAGGCAGGCCTTCTACAGGCCCAGTGCGGCACACGGACAGACTAGACAGGACCCAGCGTGCCCGAGAGCGGGGCTTCCGCTGCCTGCCCAGGGCTACTCACCGTCCCCTCGACTGGGACATACCTGCTTGGGGCTCAGTGGAGTGGTCTCCCTGACCTGCTAGCTGAAGGCAGCAAGGTGCCCTCTCACTCAGTCACCCCATTTAACCTGCAACCCAGGACCTGCCAGTGGCTTTGTGACTTCCATGTCCCGACCACTCTCCCACTAGGAGGAAACTCTGTGAGAATGTCTGGCTCTTGGTTTGCTTTTGTGCCCCCAAAGCCACGCCTAGTCCCAGGAAGTCCTGAGAGTGAATGAAGGGCAGGGCAGAGCAGGGCCAGGGCCTGCCCATGCCCACCACTCAGGTGGACACTGAGACTCAGGGAAGCGAGGGGCCTGGGCAGCGTCCCCGGCAAAGAGAACAAGGGCACCCTGCCTTTGAGGACTGTCCCAGCAGGCTGCCAGCTGCCCAGACATCACCCCAAGAACTGAAGGCAGCAGGGGCCTCCAGAGGTCAGGAAAGGAGTCCTCTGTCCCCAGCCTAACTTCCCGCCCCCACCCCCACGAGCTCAGGAGACCCAGGCAGCGGTGAGCGGGGGAACAGGCTCCTCGCAGGGCCTGGGCTGAGCACTGAGTAGATGTGAACTCCAGAGAAAACATGAATCACTCACCGTTTATCAGTTCAAAGCAGGCCTGCAATTACCAGGGGCCGGGCTTGCCCCTCCTCCGGGATAATTATACACGTCTTAATGCAATTACGGGCCCTACTTTTTATATTAAACAGGAGAGACCCAGCTGAAGAAGCCACCATCCAAACTCCAGCCTGGCCCTGGGCCTGCTCCCCTCCCCCAAACATAGGCTGCCAGGAAGGGCCTGGCCAGGACATGGGGCTCTGGCCTGGAAAGCAGGGATCCCAAGCCCCGGGGAAGGAGCCCCTCATGCTCACCATCCAATGAGGACCAGCAGACCCCTCGAGGTCACTTTCCCTCTCTTAGAGATAAGGGCTCAGGGCGCTGATAGACCCAAGGTCACCCGGCCATTCCTGGCAGGACAGGCATGGAATCCCAGACTCCTACAGAATCCTGGACACTCGACCGACCTGCTGAGTGCTACTCCCACAGGCCCCGAGTGCACCCAGGAGAAAGTGCCTTCATGCCAAAGCTGGCCTGGTGCTGGGGAGGGCCGAGCAGGGCGGGGGAAGGGCTCAGCAACAGACGCTGGCCTGGCGGCGGGGAGGGGGCCGAACCAGCCACTGTGGTCTGGAGATGTCCCCGGGGGGCCTTTCCACCTGTTCGGGAAGGACCAAGCACGTGGGAGCTGGCAGGGAGGGGGCACTCTGAGCGCAAAGCGGCAAGAGGCGTGATTTTGGGTGGAGCCTGCTGGCCCACTCGGGGGGCGCCGAGAATGACTGCGCTTCCAGCTCAGGCTGTGCTGGGGGCTCGGCACGGCTGTGCTGGGGGCACAGCTGACGTCCCGGCTGCGGCCTGGCCAAGGAGACAGAGGCCAGACCAGAGGCAGTGGGGCCACGGTGGCGGGCTGCACTCCTGGGCAGGTGGGCTCGGTCGTCCAGCGGGGCGTGGAGACAGCAGCAGGCCCTTTCCCCTCCTGGCCCCGGGCCACTCCTCCTCACGCAGAGAAACAAAGGGCTGAGAGCCCACATCAGGGGGAAATCCCAGGCCCCGTCCCCTTCCACTCACGTGTGGGTGCGCACAGGTTAGGGAACAGGGGAATGGAGAAGACACTGCCTCCTGCTCGGTGGGACCCCACAGGTGACATGGGGAGAGGGCAGTCTCTGTCACCCACCTCCCCAGCATCCCGCTATGGATGCGATGAGTCCTGCCGATCGGGAGCTGGAGCCCCTAGGATCCCGATTCCCAGCTCGGAAAAAGTGCCCACCCCTTCAAGTGTGTCCTCCTGGCCAACTACAGACACAGAGGAGGACCCGAACATACAGGCCGCCACCGGGGGCCAGAGGAGCCCAGCCAAGAGCCCTCTGCTTTGTCCACAGTGCCGGGTTTGTCCCCCACGCCCGAGCACCACCTCAGCCACGCACGGGCTTCAGAGACCTGCCTGTGCTCCCTCCGCCTGAAACACCGCTCCCGGGTCTCCCAGGTCACCTTCCCCAGCTGACCTGCGGTCTCGCCCTGGAGCAGAACCGCTGGTTCGGTCTGCCTCTGCCATGGAACTGTGTGCTCCGCAAGGGCTGGGCAGGCTTGGCTGCCTGGTGCAGGAGGTGGCCTCTCCTGCACACCCCAAACCAGCAGGGAGCCACGGGGGCCCGGGGCTGCTCCCCAAGGCCCAGAGGAGCAAAGGCTGAGCCCCACCTGTGCACAGACCTAGACCCAGAGACCCAGAGCCAGCTCCCGGCATGGAAAGAGGTGGAGCAACAGAGGCACAGCAACCCGGTAGGCTTCGGGAGCAGAGGCACTGTCCACATATCCCCCAACACATACACACACCCCTTTCTTTCAAGGGGCGTGGCCCCAGCACCCCACAGATGAGCCAGGGGCAGCTACAGGCTCTCAGGAGTCACCGGACCCCTCTCACCGGCCTTTCTCTGCTACACCTGGGCTCTCACAGCCGGCAGGGGCGTCCCTGGAGCGCGGCTCCCCCTACCCGGAGGCTTCCCCGAGGCAGCTATGCCGCACTCCAGGCCCGGGACTGTCCAGGAAGCAATCGGAAGCCTCAGAGGAAAGCAGACTGACCCCGGAGAGGCCCTGCGAGGGGGAAGCCGAGAAGGCCCTGGCGAACGGGGCGGCCTCCCGGGCGGCACCCACACCGCCCCCTCCCAGGCTGGGTGCGCGGCCCTGCAGGCCTGGGGTGGACACGGCGCCCATCTCCTCACACCCTGGGCAGAGGGGGCGGATGCGGGCGCTAGTCCCGAGGAAGCGACTCCAACTTCCACCCCGGCGCCCCGAGGGCCGGCGGAGGGCACAGCT
>NW_004567134.1:11664055-11742404 GCF_000260355.1 Condylura cristata | reverse complement strand
GGGGCCCACCGCGCTTCTTCAAAGGGCGATGAGGCCGCCCGCCTTAAAAGCCCGGCTGGGGGCGGCGACGGGGCGTCCCTGGTAGCCCCCAGTCAGCGAGTTGTCCCGCTCGCTGGGAACAGGACCCGGCCTCTGATGCCCGGGCTGGGAGCAGTCCCCATTCACTGAAGAGCAAACTGCGGTCCCAGGTGGGAAAGTGCCCTGACCCTGGACAAGCGAAACCAGGGTTTTAACCCCCGTGGCCTGGGCACAGTCATGTGTTGGCTGGGGCCAGTTGGCATCCTCTCCAGTGAGCAAAAGGGAGCCCTCTGCCCCACCCCCGACTCTGAGAAGTCCCTGATGGGGGCACAGCCCGATAAGGAAAAATTCACCCTGGATGCTGAGGTGTCCCGTGATGCAAACCAAGGCAGCCCCAGAAGCCTGTCACGCGGGACAGGGGAAGAGGGCGGTAGGGTGCAGGAGCCAGTGATGCCCACTGATCCCGGCCGGGCCCCATGTGCCAGTTGGGTGTGTGTTATGTGAGGGGCAGATTAGAGGGGGAAACACTCAACGAAGACTGTCTCTCACGGGACTGGACCGCCTGTGAGGCAGCCTACAGGGTGTGGAGTGGGGATGCCTCCCTGCAGAAGGCCAAGGAGTGCGCAATGAACCAAAAGAAAACCTGATTTGGGCAGGTGAACTGGGCGGGCATAGGGCTTCCTCACCTTCATTCTGAGGTTGGGGTGTCTCAGTGGATGGCCCGAGTCTTCTTCCCACAGAAGAGGGAAACTGCCGCAAGGACCTTAAGGGGACCATAAGGGGTCCCGCCACTTGCTCCCCTCCTACAACCTTACCCTACCTCCTAGCTAACCTTTGTTCCTTTTTCGTTGGTTTGGATCTGCCTCAGTGTCCCAGCATGTCATGAAGCTTCATAATGCTAGTCATGGAATATTCTAGAAAGCTGACCTGTCCAGAGAAAGCCCAGCCCAAGCTGATGAGGGGCAGTTCATTCGCTCTGCTTCAGGCCGTCCCCACGTGTGGCACTGACCATCTCTTCCACCGCTGTTTGGGCCCACGGGGCTGTGATGGAACATTCTTCAGTCTCCCCGTGGTGCATTAGACCCAGGGTGGAGTCACTGCATGTTTAGCTGTGGTAGGTTCCTCAAAACAGTTTCCCCAAGTACTGGCCCCAGTTGCACTCCCAGCAGATGTGTGGGAGGATCCTAACAGCCCATCCTCACCCCCACATGGTACTGCCACCCTTGGGTTGTCGCCCAGCGGGTGGCACACAGGAGTCTTCCATTGTCACTAATTTGCACCTCTCTGAATGAGGCTGAGCATCATTTTCAAAAGGCCCATTGACAGTTTGAGTTAACAGACACCATCAGCACTCATGGCACAGGACTTAGCTGCATTTTACAGCAGGACAACTGAGGTAGGAGAGGGAAAGTGAAAGGAACTTGCCCAGGTCCCCATCTGCTAGGGGTCAGACTTGGGAGGCCAACCCTGCAGTCTTTGCTCCCAATTTGTGTGTGCCACTCCCTCCCGGGCAACCAAAACCCCAGCACCTGCCTGCCTGCCTCCTGGACGTCTGAGTCATGTGCACTTGGATGGGGCCCTGCTGTGGCTGGTTCAAGTGCAGCAGGTGGAGCCTGTCCTCTGAGCCTCACTTTCCTCATCTGTGAAATGGATGGCACCCTCCATCCGGCAGGTGCCCCACCTGGAACCCCTGCGTCCTTCTGGACACCCCCTCCCTCACAACCCCTACCTTCTCCAGCCTAGTGTCTCTTCTCCCAGAGGAGAAGTTATCCCAGATTCCAGCTCTTCCCTCCATCTCCATCTCCTGCTAATATCACTTTCTTGCTACTCCCCAAGGAGCAGCAGCAAGATCTTTCAAGCTGGAAGTATGATGATGTAATGCTCACGGGTCAGGCAGGATGGTCCATTCTAGGTGGCCACAGGCCCGAGCATGATGAGGAAAGTGGCCTGACTTTCAGGAGACAATATTGCAGATTATCTATAGGACTGTGGACAGGCAAAGGATTTCTTAATAACCATGGAATAATTAATAGTCATAAATGTTTAAGTGAGACATTACAATAAATAAAAAGGGGGAAAAATTGGGTCGATGACCTTCAAATTGGTTATTTTTGTTAAGAGTAACAAAGAGCAAACAGCAAGACAAGCCAGAATTTAAAAAAAGATACTTGCAGTACACATGTATATTTGACAAAATATCCGTGTCCAGAATACAGAAGGGACTACCAGGAATCAATAAAGGAAAAGCAGCAACCTGATAACACGGGGAGAAGTCCCCAACAGGCAGTTAGTCGGAGAGAAAGTGGCAAAGCATGTTGTCGCCATGAGCCCAGTGTGGTGGGTTCCCAAGTTCTGGGCTCCACTCTGGCCCTGGGACCCTCCCGTAACTCTCGCACCCAGCGCTTGGCAAATGTACGCAAGCGCGCATGCGCACGTCCTCAGTCCCGCCAAGCTCCCCCGCGCGCATGCGCACATGTCCTCACTCTGTCCCGCCATGCTCCCCTGCTACCTTCAAGGAGGGCCGGTCACCCTCAGTACAGATGGAGGGGCTGTGATTACCCCCCCCCCCCACACCCATGGTTGTGATTCATCACTCCTCACTCCATATCACAGAGAGGGGAAATGAGTCAGCACGCTGCTTGGGCTCTTCCTCTCTGGGTTTCCTCTCCGGGTTTCACTTCTGCTGGCCTGATGAAGATCAAGGAGGCACAGGAGTTTGCTGGATGATGTGGAGCGGAACCGTTTGCATGGGATGTTTGGGGACAGGATCGTGCAGTATCTTCAAAGCAGTGTTCTTGCCACTGGGGTAGCTTCCAGGGCTGCTTCTGCATTTTAATTTTAGGGTACTTTCTTGCCTCACCAGGACAGGCCCCACTGCCGCCGGGTGAGGAGGACACTAGGCAGCCTCAGCTCCCTGGGGGACAGCTACTTGTCCCTAGCCAAAGCTGGGATTGCCCTGACTTCTGCCTGTCCCTTGGCCCCACTCTGGAACCACTCCTCACCAACTACACTCCTGCGCCAAGGACATGGAACCACGGCTTGGCCAAAAGCTGCCTTCTCACACAACTCTCCACGCAGTGGCCCAGCGGGATCTATGTGAGAAGGTGGAAACCACACAGCTGCATGAGGATGCAGAGCAAGGCCGGCCTCCAGTTTTAATCTCTGGCTCAGGTCAGCTCCCACAGCACACACCATCCCAGGAGGCCTGGAGGGGTTCATCCTGGGGCTCACAGCACAGAAAGCCTCTTGCATCCCATAACCCCAAGAATCAGCCCCTCAGGGATCAGGGAAGAAGCCCAGGTTTTCTCATTGTGCTGAAAACCCTTAGGCTGAAGTGGGGAGACTGGACCTGCTCACCCCGAATACAAAATAGAACAGTGCCCTCTGTACCCACCTATTTGGAGTCATAAAAGATCAGATGTGAAACCAAAGGTTGACATCTGTCCCCGAGTCTCAGCACACAGTACCCCCAAAGTGTGCAGGATCTAATAAAAAAAATCTCTCATCACAGCAGATACCAGAGAATCTTGTCTGAGATGCATGGTTACATACTACTGAGGCAACATGAATGTGGGGATGATCTGGTACAGATTTTAAGGCAGAGATCGTAAAAGATGCCTGGACAATCAAGAACATGCTTGAAAGAAATGAAAATACAGTTCCAGCCAAGAAGGTGATGTTTTAAAGAATCAAATGAATATTTTAGAATTAAAAAACTATTATAAGCAGAATAATAAGCTGAATAGCTAGTTCCATAGAGGATAAAGGTGATACAGGCAGAAAAAATCTGTGAACTTGAAGATTAAACAATAGAAATTACCCAGTCTGAAAACCAGACTGAGGTCGGGGGGGTGGGGGTGGCTCAGAGACTTGTGAGTGATTAAAACAAAAAAATCTGATATTTTCATTATCCAAGTCCCAGAAAAGGAGGTGAAAAGAAGGTGGTTGAGTGGTCATAGTAAAACAATGACTGAAAATCTAAATTTGGCTGAAGATACCACCCTACTGATCCAAGAAGCTTAATGAATCCCAAATAGTATAAACCCAAAAGGTCTGTCAAAGACCCATTATTATCAAACTTCCAAAAAAGAAGACAAAACAAAAACAAAAACCGCCCTTAAAAGCAGCAACAGAGCAGTCACACCTCATCCCTGAGAGACTAGAATGAATATTTTAGAGGCTGATTTGCAGGATGCATGAGGAGAGTATTGTGAATTGTTCAGCAGCAGCGACAGAGGCCAAAGGTAGTGGAATGTCATTTTTAAATTCTGAAAGATACAATGATCAACCATGAATTTTATAACTTGCAAAAATACCACTTGGGAGTAAGGGCAGTCAAGACATTGTCACATAAAGGCAAAGTGAGAGCATGAAAGAACAGCTGAGATTCTCGATACAGGAAGAAAATGGCAGAAGAAGAAATGTTGGGACGTGCAAAAGAACACAGAACTGTGGGCTTCTCTGAGGCTTTCTGAATCACAATGGATGGTGGAAGTGAAAATTATGCTATTGTCTGATGTCTCTGTGTAGATGGGGAACATGGGATAATTACAGTATACAGGTTGGGGGGGGGCAAAGAATGTAAACAGGGAAGAGTCCTACAAGTCATTTATGCTGGTAAAAACTGGGCGATTCTCATGTCCAGACGCACAGTGTAATCCTTGGAGCCACATCTCCAAATCTGTGCAAACAGACACACTCAAAAACACCAGAAATAAACCTACACAGAATTCTAAAATATGCTGAAATAACCCACTAGAAGGCAGAAGCACACGGACAGGGAACAAAGAAAACAAAATAGAAAATGGCAGACTTAAGCCCTGACATATCAGTAATTACAGAAAATGCAAATAGCATGACTCTCTTTATAGAACAGTTGGAAATGACAAAATGATGGAGATGGAGAGCGAACGGGGGAGCGAGGGAGATGACCTTGAGGGACAGCCCGAGGGAGGTCTTGGTGGTGCGGCCTGTTCTGTACGTTGACCACGGGACGAGGATCCAGGTGAGCACAGAGCCTCAGCGGCAGGGAGCGGCTTCCATGTTGAACTCTATGTGGATGACGTGGGGGTGGGGGGCGGGGGGCAGGAGTGGGAAAGGGGGACCGAATGAAGGGTAAAGCGTGTGTGGGGCCCCTCTGTGCTACCTTTCCAACTTCCTGCAAATACATCATTATTGGAGATTAGAATTATCTCAGAGTAAAAGGTTCATTATCTCAATTGCTGCTTTTCTCCCAGGCCCCATTCGGCTGCGGGTGCCACCTCTTGGACAGAGCCACCTCTGGGGTCCCCCTGGTCAAGTTGATGGTGGGAGGCTTTGTGGTTCTGGCTGGGCCCAGCACAGAGCTCACAGGCCAACAGGCCTTCCACAGAGCCTGCACTGCCCCCCCCCTCGCCCTCAAGGTCTCAGCCTGCGTCACCTCTTCAGAGAAACTCCCAATTCCCTGGTGGGAAATCTCCCCAGTGGCATTCCCCCACCGAGGCTCACTGTGGCGGGAAGTCCCCTGATGTTTTCTAAGTGGCCCATCATCCATCATGGATGGGTGGAAGCCCATGGAGCCAGGGACGTCGCTCTCGTAAGCACAGCTCTGCATGCATGCACGACGCCCGTCCAGAGGGCTCGTGGCAAGCAGGCACTCTCTGTTCTGCTAACTACTTACCCTCACAGCTCATGACTTAAAGCACCAAGTTTATGATCTCCTGTGCCTCCTGGGGGAGGTCAATGGGCACAGCAGGGGAGGCCCAGCCCCTCCCGGCCACGCCTGAGGCCCTGACCCTGTCCCGGCCATTCCAGACCCGTGTGCGGAACCCCTGCTAGTAAAACCTTCCCGCCCCCCGCCCCCATCACAGCTGGGGTCTCCACCCCAAAGAGGGCAGCTTCAGAGGAAACATGGAGGCCAGTCCCTGTGGGTTCCACTCTGGACATGCCCCAACCTGTGTCTTGTCTGGACTATGGAACAAGTCGTGCTTATGTGGCTGTGAGACCTGAGGAAACATAAGGGCCCTCCAGGCAGAGAATCTTCCCCGAGGCTTCGAGCACCCCTCAACACCACAGGGGAGACTCTGAGACGGACAGGGTGACGTCCCCCAGAGGGCATGCCCAGCCTGCTGCAGCCCTGCTTTGAAGCCCCACGGGCCAGGCCGCTGCCCCCTCCCGCTCCCCTGCACGCTGCATCATAGGCAATGTGATTTCCCTAATTTACTGTGAGCTTTGCACACGACGCTTGTTCCCTCTGTCTCTGTGTAAGGTCACCCTCCTGACCTTACTCGGCCAGCCCCGGCCGGGGAAGCACTGGCCCGCCGCCCAGCCAGGAGCAGCCCGAGGGGCGGCCCTGACCTCCCTGTCGGAAATCACCATGTTTCTGGGCGTGCGTCTCCACTAGCTCAAAGAGGAGGCGTCGTGGGGCCCCTGGCAGGGACTGCAGGGAGGGTGGGTGAGACCAGCTGGGTCTCCTGTGTCCTGGAGTAGCCGGTCATGCAGCCTGCCCTCCCGAAGACAGGGACACACATCCCCTCGGGGCAGGCAGCAGAGCAGGGCTGTGGGGCCTGGGAAGGCAGGGCCTGGACACACAGCTGCGGGCTCCAGCCCCTCACTGGAAACCTCCAGGGCGGCGAGGGCTTCTGGAGGTTTCCAGAAGGCAAGAGGCAAACAGCACAGGTGACCATCAGAACACTGAAGAGGCAATCGTGTTTACTGTAATTTATATTTCACAGTTCGCTGCCTGGGCCAAACACCGTTACCTGTGTCCCTGGGCCCTGGCGGAGACAGCACACTGCATCAGGCGAAAAGAGTGAACCGCCTCAGTAAAAACCCGGCTTTACCTGGTCCCAGGGCCAGTCACCGCCTGACCTTCCTGCAAGGCTCACGGGTGTCACACGGCTGGGTCCAGGGCCAGTCATCGGCGGCTATTTCTTGGCTCCGCCTCCCCTCCCTGTTGGTCAGGACAGCCTGGGCAGCTCACGGGCCCACTGGAGACACGTGGCTGGTCGGAACCATAACAGGAGGCTCTCCCCAGCGTGACCCCCACGCCTTCCACCAGCCACGCTGGCTTCTCTCACACCAGAAGGAGGGGGCCCGGGGGGGACAGTCCCCCCCGCTGTAGTCGGAAGCCTTGACCTGGCGAGACATCTGGCTTTTTGGCTTTTAACACTTAAAACAGACCACCTAATTATTAAAAGATATGCTCCCGATTAAAACAAACACAAAAAGCCCAAGCTGGGTATTAAAGGACACACAACAGAGTCAGTCTCCCACCACTAGCATTCCTCTGGCCTCCTGGGGGCAAAAATGGTCACCAGCTGCCCTGAGTCCTGGCGGAGATGTGGGGACACTGTGGCAAGCAACTGCAGACACTGGGTATTTTTGCTTCTCTGTTGTCAAAAGACACCAACTCGACACCCTGTTCACACCAGTGTTGTCTTCTTTCCTCTTCCGATAGACCTTCGGGATCATTCCACGAGAGCTACCTCACAGCACTTCACTTTGAACTTGAGGCAGACTCACCCAGCACTGCGGCAGACACGCCCAGCTCCCCTCCCCCGTGAGTCACACTTCTGTGCACCGCCCCCCCCACCCCAAAGTGTGGGACTGGCTTCTGACAGCTAGCACAGGGCAAAGGTGAAGCCACGTCTCCCACGTGAGCACATGAGGTCATGCTAGCGAGTCCCTTGCTGGCTTGGGAGGGAGGAGGGCTGTGAGTCACTGGGCAGGGCGGGCCGGTGGCCTCTGTCCGACAGCCACAAGGGCGTGCGCTCTGCCAGCAGCAGGGGAGCTTGGGAGACGAGCCCGTCCTGGCCTCACCTTGACCACGGCCGCGTGAGACCCCGGGAGGGCGGGGCCCGCTCAGCAGCTCCGGGTTACTGACGTGTTTAAATGTGCAGGACGGGCGTGGCCATTTGTGAGGAAAGAAACAAGACAGAGGGCCTCTGTACCTGCTTCTCCCCCTCTCGGGGTGCCTGAGAGAGGCCGTGGTTTGGGGGGCACTCTGATGCACGGGCAGGCCGCCACTTACCCATTCCACTCCCCGGATGTTGGGGGTGCTTGGCTCCGTGGCTCCGTGGCTGCGTGTACCTTCCTCCTGTGCCGGTTAGACCACGGACATATCCTCTCCCTTCTGCATCAGCCAGGGGCTGACTTACTGTAGCTAGCGTGGGTGCTATTTAATTTGTAAGAGACCAAGCCGTTTCCCAAAGTAGTGTGATCATTTCCCCTCCCAGCAGCCCTGTGTGTGGGGGGGCCCCCTGGGGGTCTCCATGCTGACCCACACCTGGTAACAACTGTCCCTAAATTCCAGCCCTTGGCTACGCAGAGGTTTTTTTGTATTTTCCCTAATGAGTCATAGGATGCGGCGCATTTTTTCTTATGTTTATTGGCTTTCCCTAAGAGGTTTCTGAAGTCTTGGTTAGCTCTACAGCTATTTATTATCTGCCCATAAACCCTGAACTGGAGCTAGAGGGAAAGGAAAATTCTCTTTATGGGGTTAGAATCGGTGGGGCACTGCATGGAGCCCCAGAGAAAGAAAGGACAAAAGGAAAGACAGAGCCAAGAGATCAAAAGAGAGAGACCAGGTACCAATCACTGCGCCGGGGCTCCAATCCAGCCATGCCTGAAGCTGACTCTGGACTTTTTAATCCCTTTTTGCTTAAGTCAAGTGGAGCTGGGGTTGTGTCACTCGCTCTCTGGAGGCCTAGCTGATGGGGGGCCGAGGTGGAGCCTGGTTGGGTGTCACTGGTGCGGGCCCCAGTTCTCAGGACTCTGCCAGTGAGGCTCACCAAAGTCTGGGAAGAAAGTCCAGACGCCCCACCATTCTGTCTGCTGTGGTCTGCACCCCACTTCACCACTGCATGTGTTTTGAGGCTGAATAACGTTGTAATTGGTTTATGCGTTTCTTAGTCAGACTTCAGCAAATATGTTTTTCATAATTAGTTGATGTTTATTTAATGGGAATAACCAGCCCATTAAATTTAATGAGGCAGGTTATCAGGTATGAAGTGGAAGTGTTTTTCCTTAAGAGCAACCTGGGTCTGGTCGTGTGGGTTCCTGGGCCAGGGACATGCAGACAGCGGCCTTGTCTGGGTATGAGAACCCCCAGGGAGTTGGGGTTCAGGTGTGGCCCTTCATCATAAGGAACGGCAGCCCCCAGTCCTGGTGCTCCCGCCCACCCTCCATTGCACCCCATCCTGTATTGCTGATTTTATCTTGTCTGTCTCTTCTCCGAGCTCCAAGCTCCTGAGGGCACCTTTGTACCCAGCGCTAACATCAGTAGCTGTGCAAAAGGCGAGTAACTAACAGGCCCTCTTGCTGCTGTGATTCTCTGGGGCCTCCCGGCTGTGCACCTGAGTCCTGCCTTGCCCCTCTGCCCACGGCTCCCTCTAGCTGGCTTCATCCCCTCTCTGCCTCTGCTTGGCAAGAAGGGGAAAGCACTTTGAGGAGATCCGGGCTCAGCAAGGGGCAAACCACCAGGCCTGACGGCCAAGGACAGACCCAGGGCCCAGGCTGTGGAGGGCTGCGCCCATGGCGTGCTTGTGGGAGGCGATGACCTTGGGATGAGTTAAAAAAAGAAATTATTGCCCTCCCTGGTGGCGCAGCGGGTTAAAGCACTGCACTGAGAAACTAAAGCCACTTCCGCATGAGTTCGATCCCCGCCTGCCCCGGAGGTGACCACATGGCGTGGCAGACCTCTCCTGACCCGCCCGCTGCTCCCCTCAGCAGTGTACTTCGTGGATCTGCCTGTTCTGCTCCCCACTCTGTCTCTGGTGAATCCTCTCACCCTCCGCATCTCTGGCCTGTACCCCAGTTCTGTATGAATAAATAAATAAATCTTAAAAAAAAAAAAAAGAAATTATTTTTCAGGTCAGTTTAGAAAAGCAGAAAACAATGATTAAATAAAAAATAGCAAACAAAACACGCCCATAATGCTCCTCCTCAAAGAAAGACCACTGCAGGTTTTGGTGTCTTTGGGTACATGTATAATTTTACAAGTGCGCAGGTGAGATTTTTTTCCCATGCAAAGAATGGGCTCTTACTCAGCTATAAAGAGATGAAACCTTGCCACCTGCCACGACGCCATGGATGGCAGTGGCGGGGATTATGCAAAGTGAAGTAAGTCAGGAGGAGGAAGGCAACTTCTGGATGACTTCACTCATCTGCGGGAAATAGGAGAACAAAACAGAGGAACAGCCGAAGCTAAATCAAAACAAATCTGAGAAATCTGGCTGCAGAACTGAGGCCCCCAGAAGGGGAGGGTGGGCGTGGGAAGCCATGGGGGACGGGGCCCCATGGTCTGGGGTGAAGGCTGCTGTTGCTTTGCTGCTGGGTGGTGACATACATGTGAGGAGGTGTGAACCTACTGCCCTAAATCGTAAGCATCAAAAAACCCAAAAAGGCAGAGAGAATGGGTTCTTCCAGAAGGTACTACCTATTTGCTGAAAGCCACGTGTGCAGTTCGGGGGTCGGCCGCAGAGCCTTGGGGACGTGCTGCTTTTTATTGCCTGTGGCCCCTGGCCTTGGACACAGAGGTGTCTGCCATTGTTCAGTAGAATAAACAAGCAGGGGTGGACCAGACGAGTCATCACCCCCCTCAGAGAAGCCCTCCCTGTCCCCAAAGCCTGGACACCCTGGGTCTCTAGGGCTTCTCCCTGTTCATAGCTGACCCCAAGTGTCAGCCTCCGGCTAGACGATACGCTGAGCTGGGCCAGGCAGATCGTTGTCTCACAGCAGCTAAGAGGTAATCGTAGCTACATTAGCTCACTGGGTTTACCCGAACCTGCGGGATGTTAGCAGGGAGCACCTTGGGTCAAGACTCAGTGGTGAGGAGAGGGAGGAGAGGGAGCAAAGGGCAGGGGTGGGGGTGGGGTGGGGTCAAGCTGCCTGTCTCAGCTGGGCCCCCGCCCAGCACTTAGGTTGGAATTCCCTCTAGGTTGCTCCAAGTTGAACCTCCACACCCCACACCATCAAGTTAACTGGATCGAGCTCTCCCTGGTGGTGCAACGGGTTAGGACGCAGCACTGCAAGCTGGCCACAGCCACCACAGTGCCAGTTCAATCTCCCAGCCCTGGAGCTGACCCACATGGCCCGGCAGACCTCTCCTGACCCGCCCGCTGCTCCCCTCAGCAGTGTACTTCATCAGTCGGCCTGTTCTGCTCCCCACTCTGTCTCCGGTGAATCCTCTCAGCACCCCTGCATGTCTGGCCTGCACCCCAGTTCTGTATGCACAAATAAATCTTTTTTTTAAAAAAAGAGTAATTGGATCAACCTCTGCCAGCCCCCCAGGGGAGTGATTTGATGAGCTGGTTCTCTCCAGCCAAGGTTCTTTCCAGAGGAGAGGATGGGGTGAGGGAGGGCTGTCTGCGGGAGCTGGCCCTGCGGGGGACCTGGGTGGTGGGTCCCTGCACCCCCTTGATGAGCACTAGACACGAAGACTCCTGTTGTCACAGCCCCTCGGGGAGGCGGACACCTGCTTTATTCTTACAGATGAGGAAAGAGGGGCTTAGAGACTCAGGAGCTGCTCCCGCTTGCGGGGTGGGGGGCAGGGGGGTTCAGAGGTGGTGCTGAGCCCGGCTGGCCCCAACACCGGAGTCTCTGAATGGCGTGCCAAGCCGCCCTGCAGGGACAGAGCGGACACGGTGAACCGCCATGACTGCACACCTCTGTTTTCCGAAGATGGAGCCTCAGTGGTGCTGACCACAGCCGCGGCGAGGGCCCCGTGCTCCCCAATCTCCATCGCTGAGGGGGATGAGGTCACTCTGCTTTCCGTCCTGTCACCTTGCTTCCTGGATCCCAGTGCTCCCGGTCATGCTGACAGTGACTGGGGGTTTCTAAGTCTCCTGCAGTTGTCCCCATTCATTTGAAACGCTCCCCCCCCCACCCCCCCACACCTGCCACCCCACATGCTCTCCTGGAGGCAACCTCTCCAGCACTCTCCAGGCTTGCAGGCTTTCATTTTCTCTCCTGTCGCTTTTGACCAGCCTGGGTCCTTGCTATTGAGGGGATGGCTCTTATGAGCAACATACTGGTGAATTGGGGGGCAGGGGTGCAAATTGTTAGTTTTGTTTTCTTGTTTTTGGTGTGAGTCTGCACACTTGAAAAGGCTTCTGAGACATTCCACCAAACGTCCTCCTGAGTGGCGTGGCCACCTTGCCCACACCGGCTGCAGCACGGAGACCTGTGCACACCTGCAGTGACTGCACCCCTCCGCGCCCCACGCCCTGGACACCCACCCTTGTCCTGCGTGCCCCTCTCGGCCACCTATAGTGACCCGGGTGTCCTCATCCAGTGTGTGGATGAGGTGGCGGGCGGCTGGGGCAAGCCAATCTCGCGCAAGACATGAGAATCAGCACCAGGCTCACTGGCCCTTGACTGGCCACGCTGAGGGGTGGACTTGGATTCTAGGCCCAAGAAGAAGTGGGTGAGGATGCAGCAAGCTCTCCTGGGCAGATGTGTAAATCTGGGGGTGCTGGGATTTGGGGATACTCAGAATTGAGGGGGAGGGAGGGCTGGACGTCTGGGGTGGAGGCTCTGAGGCTGACCTCGGATTCTGAGTCAGCCGGTCCAAAGTGCCATGCGGGTCCCTGGCCCTTGACGCCCTCCTGTACCCACAGCCTTTGACTGGAGCATGGAGAGGGGTCCTCCTAGGGCGCCCGCCCTGGGCTTGGGGCCCAGCTCTGCCATTTGACCCCAAGACTCCCAGCAGCAACAGGTCCAGTTTGCTGGCACACTGGTGGCCCATCTGCCTCCGTGAGAGCCCCCTAGAAGGTGGGAGAATGGGCGCCACCCCGACCCTCTTCCGGCCGCCCCCGGCACAGAACGCGGCTGCAGCGTCAGGGAGAGGTCAGAGGCCAAGGCGCTTCATGCTCCTTAGGCCACCTTAGGCCACATGCCATCTTATCAGCTTCTGGCCACCCTGCATCAAAGGGACAAAGGGTGTGTTTGTGAGAATGAGGAAGTCTGCTCCCGGCGGCCTGGGACCCAAGGCCAAGGTGGACTCAGTTAAGTTGATGGAGGAGGAGGGCTGTGGTGGCCCAGTCGGCTGCTAGACTCCTCAGGCCATCGGCCCCCACGTGCTGAGGTCAGCGCTGACCACAGACCCCGAGGGTACCTGGCAGAGACACTCCGCTACATAAAGCAAGTTGTAGGCAAGTCTGGAGGTGGGGGGGGGGTTCCAGCTGTTACACCTGGCTTGTGACTGGCACCCTGGCTTCCCATCTGGGGTCCCCTGACTCCTGACTAGGGGAAATGGAGCTTCACAAGCAGTTTCTGCGTGAAGGATGTTGCTGATGTCACTTAGGAAGGCCAAGAGCAAGGTTGACCAGTGACCCCACTGGGCTGGCCAGTGGCTCCCCTCTGCACACCGCCTGAATATCTGTTTATTTGGTAAATGGAGCGAGAGAGGCAGCTCCCAGAGCTGTTTTCCCCTCAAGCAACATGCGGCTTGACTCAATGGAACCAGCTTGTGCTACCTGCCTGCGCTTGGGACACAGCCAACCACCACCCCCCACTTAGCCTGAGAAACGGGGCATGTGCAGAGCTATCAGGGCTGCAAAGCCTGAGTTAAGATCACAGGCTCTTAGTGCCAGATGGCTTGGGGACTCCCCAAATGAAATTTAACAGGACATCCAAGGTTAGCAGCAGAGTGACTGGGAGACCAGAAGCCGCACGCCTCCCCCTGCCGCCTCACACAGCTGGGCCAGGTCAGAGTGCATCTGGGTGTGGATAAGACGCCAGAGTGGGGACCCTGCCAAAGGTCACAGGCAGGTATGTGTGGAGCAGCCGAGCAGAGCAGAACCCAGCCGTTAACCTTTCCAGGAGCGGGGTCACTGCACCCCAGCGGGACACCTGCCGGCCCAAGCAAGCCCAGTCTCCTGACAACCTCAGCCCTAAGCCTGGCCCAAGCCCCCCCCACCCCCGCCCAAGCTCCCTGTGCCCTCAGGGCCTGCTCTGCCCTTGGTCCTGCCTGCTCCAGCCCACCTTCCCCGGAGAGCCAGGTGGTCTCGCTCTGAGGGACTGGACACCGCTGCTCCCTGCAGGAGACCCCGACGTCTGGGCCTGGCATGCACCCCTGACCCTGTGCCCTCTGCAAACACCCAGTTGTGGGGCCTGTGCCCCCGACCCCGAGCAGCACACCAAGCCGCGTGGCACCTGGGACCCCGCCCCGCCCCACTCTGCCTCTGCAGCACCACCAGCTTTCTGCCGTCGCTCCGTCGCTCCTGCTCCCTCCCGAGAAAGAGCAGCTCTCCCCTCCTTTCACATGGCACCTGCGCTGGGCGCCCTTCGGCCACTGCAGTGAGTTGGTTTCCAAGCCTGTCACCCCTGCTGGGCTCGGTCCTCCCTGAGGCGAGCGGTCTCATTCCGCCTGTGTCACCAGGGTCCAGCCCGGGGCTGGACACAGAGGAGGCCGCAGCGACTGTCTGTCCACCAAGCGACTGACTGAAAACATTGCAACGCTTTATTTGTTTTTGGACAGAAGCACGTACTATTCCTTAAGTGCGTGGCAGCCCGAGAGCAGAGGCGTCCGTGAGGCCCAGCGGGAAGCGGCTGGCTGTGGACTGTGGTCCCGTAACTGGTCCCGTCTTCGGGGCTCCCGTCGCTGCCAGAGCCGGAGGGGCAGATGCTCCTCAGCCCTGCGAAGCAGAACATGTCAGAGTTCAGTCACGGCCCTGCGCTGCGGGAGCTGTGCGGCCGTGGGCTCGCAGGCTGCCCGAGGGCGCAGCTGTCTGGGCAACCTGGGACCAGACCTGCTCACCTCAGGGCGGCGTCCACTCAGCACAAGTTGCACAGCCGCTGGCACTGGGCCTCTGCTCCTCAGGCTCAGCCAATCTACGGTGGCCTCACTGGGGCCTCCCCTCTGCCCTCTTAGCCCTTCAGAGTTCTAAGTGAGGCCACTCGGAGCGGGGGGGGGGGGGGGGGGGGGGGGGGGGTTGGACGGGAGGGGAACCTGCTGGAGGTGCTGCCCACAGCGGCACTTCCTGGGGCTCAGAAGGCACCCCAGGGGCGCTGGGCTCCCCCAGGGTGTCTCCCACCCCAATTCTCAACCAGTATGACTCTCGTACCTGCTTCCTGTGCCGCCCGCCTGGGGCTAGTGGCCAGCAGGAGTCCTGCAACCCTCCTGTGGTTTCCGCCAGGAGCCCCGTGAGGAGGAGGCTGGCAGGTGGGCAGGGGGGTCTGCGGCGCTGGCCGCTCTCACGCAGGGGCAGAGGGGGCGACCGAGGCCCTCGGGGGCCGGGTGGGACACGCTTCGCGAGGTGCGAAACACGGCAACGCCGTGCAGGGGGAGCTGGCCGGCCTCTGCTGCTGCCAGTTGCTCCGTCTCCAATTTGGGTGTTAATAATGCCAGGGGTGGGGGCCGGGAGGAGGGAGTCAGGCCTGGCAGTGCCCCAGCGCCTCTCAGGCGTGCTGGAGCTGCGGAGAACACACTGGAGTTGAATGCAATCTGTCTTCCCTCATAATCACATCTTTGCCCCGGTGAAATGAAGATGTACTGGTGAGCTGTCTGTTGGGATGTAGTCTGCGGGGGGCTGGGGCTGGGGCCTGGGGAGGGACGGGGAGGACAGTCAGGGCAGGAGGGGTGGGGGCGACCGCTGCCGGGCAGCCAGGTAGCTGTAGCCCGGGTCTTGCCTGCAGTAAAGTGTGGGTTGAGCAGGGGCTCGGCGCAGCCTGTCCATCTGGGCGTGGTAGGTGCACGGGGCACTGTGAGGGCCAGCTGCTCCCGCTGGCCCCCAGGGCACGGCCAGGGCGGCTCCCGACTCCCTCGCCGACTGTGCGTTCAGCTTGGAAGGGCTCATGCCAGGAGGCCACGCCAGGCGTTGTGTCCACCTAATCCCAACCACGGGGGTCTGCTGGCCCTCTTTGCTGAGCAGACACCGGACAGCAGGGCTGGCGAGGGTGCCAGCCTTGACGGGTGGGTGCGAGCCAGGTAGAGTCACACTCCCGTGGTGCAAAGGTGAGGGGCTCTGGCGAGCATGGACCCGCCCCACAGGAGGAGAATTCCGCAGCTGGGCTGCGTGACCTCTGACCTCAGCCTGTCCCCACCAAAGCACCTTCTCTCCTGCTCTGACCCCAGACTTTCCATGGAAAGGAGGCCCATCCAGTGGCTCTTTCAGCCCACCTCAATCAACATGCCAGCCCTCTAGCCAGGTCAAGCCACGCGCCTCTGTGTGGAGGGTCAAGGGTCAGGGTGGGGGAGGGGTCAGGTCAGCCTGGATCTGGGCCTGGGAGGGGGGATGGAGTTGTCTAGAAGAGAAGCAGGAATTGGGAGGTGTGGGGGTATGGGAAGGTCAGGAAAGGTGGCCCTTGATAAGATGGTCTGATCAACCTCAAGAGGGTTGGGGCGGCAGGAGGGCCCAGGGAACACTGTGAGCCCCTCCCAGTTCCTAGAGGTTGGGCCCCAGCGTGCCTGGAGCAGTGGGGGACAGCAAGGCATCCCCAGCCTCTCCCCTCCTCAGGCAGACTGCCTGGCTCCCCTAGCTCCCTGCCCCAGAAGGCGCGTCCCCTTCCATGGGGCAGCCAGCTCTTCAGATGACCCCAAACGTGTCCAGGGAGCCTTCCCGTGTGTTCTCACCTCTGTAGGAAGTGGGTGGCACACGGGTGCCCTAACTAGGTGGCCAGCCCTCGGCTGCACCCAGCACTGTCGCCAGCCCCAGCCTCGAGGGCACAGACCACTGGGGCCCTTTTCCCAGCCCAAGTGCCCGCCCGGGGACAGCCAGGCCGAAGGCGCCCGTGGGGCTGAGGCCGAAGACCCAAGGTGAGGTCCGACTGCAGGCAGCGAGGAGCCCCACCCCCACCCAGAGCGGCTCACCTTGTGGGCCGCGGCGCTCACGCAGCGCTGGTAGGCCTTGACCAGGTCGGAGCACAGCAGCACCTCCTGCACGTGGGCTCGGTAGCAGCGGAGCAGCTGGGCCTGCAGGGCGGAGCACACGGGCTCCAGTCTGCGGGGCCTGCGGGGACAGAGGGGGGCTGGGCCCGCGGCTGCTCCAGGGGCGGGGCCGCGACCTGCTCCCCTGGCCCAGCCGCCCTGGGAGACCACCAGGGGCACTTGGGGGGGGCACTCGGGGGGCAAGCGCATGGGGGCGCTCCCAGGGCAGCAGATGCCAGAGGATCAGGGTTTGCTCTAAGGGCTTCGAGGGGGGCCAGCTGGGGGAACCCGCCAGCGGCACTCTGGCCTCCTTCCAGGCGCCTCCCTCCACGGAGCACGCTGGCTGGGGAGCGGTGCTCAGACAGTGCAGCTATCTGCTCACCCAGAGTTGTTTGTTCTGATTTATTATTCTAATCCATGAACAACAAGGGAAGCTACAGAAATGTCTGAAGAAGAAATAAAAATTTCCAAACCTTACTGCCTACAGATGACTACTGCAGTATATTGGGGGTGTTTTGCTGTTTTTTGTATACTCCTCTATCAAAGGACTTTTAGAACCCACAAAGAGGAATATGCTCTCTTTTAAGCATATGAAACAGGGCCCTCCCTGGTGGCGCGACGAGTTAAAGCACAGCACTGCGAAGCCGGCTACAGCCGCTTCAGGGTGAGTTCAGTCCCTCGCCGGGGTGACCCACATGGCACAGGAGACCTCTCCTGTCCCGCCTGCTGCAGTGGACTTCGTCAGTCGGCCTGTTCTGCTCCCCACTCTGGCTCTGGCGGTCTCCACACCGCCCCTGCACCTCTGGCCTACGCCCCAGTTCTGGATGCAGAAATAAATAAATCTTTAAAAAAGAAAAAGAAAAAGAATACGAAGCAACAGAAGTGAAATGATGCTCAAGGTGGCCGCCAGCATCTTCAGGCTCCTGACTGGACCCTCCTGCTGCCCCCTCTCCTCGCCTCTTCCACCCTCACACACACACTTTGACATACCCACCCACCTATCCCCCTTCACACCCACCTTGCACGTGCACACCTGCACACCCGCCCTCGTGCACACCCGCCCTCGTGCACACCCACCCTGGTGCACACCCACCTGCATGCACACTCCCACGCGTGCAGATCCACATGGGCCCTTTCTCATGCACACTCCTGCGCACATGCTTTCTGACACACGCTCACACGGATGGTCACGCTCACACACTCACACACACTCGTCCCAGAAGGGCACGCACGTGCACACAGGTGCACGCTCACACGGCAGTGCCCCCAGGCCAGGTGCACTCAGGCAGGCACCGCCGAGGCCACGGAACGGCAGCAGCCCGCCACGGCTGGCCTTTCAGCGCTGAAGCCACCCGTGGCTCGGGCATTCAAGTGGAGTGTAGAAATGCAGAAAACCGCTCCTCGAGTTCTCGGCGATGAAAGGCGTGCTATTATGCTTTCTGCAGCTCTGCTCCTGTCACACAGGGGGAAACTTGTAGGTCCATAATTCTCCTGGCCCAGTATCTCTATACTTAAAAAATCGAGCCACGCCATGGTTGCTGGAACGGAGCGGCACCATTATTATTTTAAGACAACTCAAACAAGCCGAGTTCGTCAGTTGGGAGCGGCAAGTAAGGGGGCCGTCTGCAGCTCGGGAAACGTGGTAGCAGGACGTAATTGCCTCACGTGCAGGTCTGCAGGGGGCACTTTCTGGGTGGCGGCACCAGCCCCTCGCTGCCAGGCCCGGGCTCTCTGCCCCGCCCCGGGGGCGGGCCGCCCCCTCTGGCCTGCTGTCTCACAAGCTCCTCTCTCCTCCCGCCGTGGCCAGACGTGGGTGATGCCCCCACCCGTCTCCCACAAGGGGAGTGAAACGGCGGTGTTTAGCTCAGCCAGAAAGACTCAGGGCCAGGTCTTGGCCATCGAAGGGGAGTAAACTGAAGACATGGGCGGGGTGGAGGGGACACGGCTCACAGCGGCCACGCCACACCGATGCTAAGGCCGAGATGCAGAGCGGAGGATGTGAAACGGCCATTCCCCGGAAAGGGGGGCAGAAGGGCCGCTAGGAGGCCACGTGGCCAGCTCCACCCGACAACGTGCGAGTCCCCCAGGTTCTGAGGACGGCGCGCTGCGGACAGGGAGACGGCGGGTCCTTTGATAGCCGGCCACTGAGGCCACGATTCCGACTCACGGCCACCCCATGTGGATGGCACCCTAGATACTGCTTCCTTCAGGGGGACACGGTGGGGGGCCTGTGCCCAGCACTAGCCTCCCTTCGTGGCGCCCAGGAGACAGAGGGCTCCGTGGATTCGGTCCTCTCCCCTGGGAGGCCGCCACTGGCTTCCAGGCGCCACTGCAAACTCCGGGGCAGCACAGGAACGGGAGCAGCAGGGTGGACGCCTGAGGCCACCGGTGTGTGCACATCGAGTTTGAGGCCTGTGTTCAATGTGTCCAGCTGTGGGCGTCCCGGGGGAGTCTACGGGAGGAGAGGGGCCTGCTGGGCGTCTCTCTCAGGCCGCCCTCCGCGTGCTCACTCCCTTCCATCGTCCCCCGCTCTCCTTCTGGCAGAACCTCGCTTCTTGCCCGCCACCCCAACTCGCTTCCCTCTTTGTTTTCCCCCTTGGGTGGGAGGGGGAGAGGGCCAGTCATGTCCCTTTCAGCATCCAGGCCTGCCCGTGCCAGGGGGACGCCTGGGAGGCCAGGCACTGGGGGGCCTGCTCCCTCAACACTGCCCTCCGCTGCACTCCCTCAGCAGGCGCTGACCTCTGCAGCAGAGTGCACCCTCCCTCTCCCCCCCAAGCAGCAATTGTCCCCCATGATCACATCTGCACCCCAGCAACTGTCCCTGGCTGCACTTCAGCGGCTGGCAGGCCCTCGCGGTACCTGCAGCTGGGTCGGGGGCTCAGGGCTGCTCTGAGCTCGACACAAGCTCGAAGATCACAGGTCTGTGTGGCAAACCTGGTCCACGACAACGGGTCAGAGGGCCTGGGCCGGCAGCCTGCCCAGTCACCGGGAGCCAACGCTGGCCCCCAGCTGCCCCCTCCGGCCCCCCACCCCACCCCAGGCTCTGGTAGTGTGTTAACGGGCTGCGCAGCCACTTTGCAGCCACTTCTTCCTCTCCCCGTTTGGTTTCTGGTCCCTGGCCCAGCGCCCCTGTGCATTTTGAGGGCAAATCTCACAGAACACCCAGTGCAGAAGAAACTGGGCCCCGGTGAAATCCATCCCTCTGCACCGGTATCGCTGGCTGCACAGGCCTCTCTCCTCTGGGATTTCCCAGGACACTGAGGAGACAGAACGGCAGGCAAATGTCAACTGGAAGAAATTTCACCCATTTGCCTGCAAACGGTTCTCAATGGGATAGGACGGCCGAGCACAGCTCTCCAAATAAAAAGCTTTCTCTGAAGCAAGGCAGGGCTGGGCCCGGGGTCAGCCCATTCAAGCAAGCTGGCGCATTCTACCCAGCCCGGCCCCGCCCAACCCGGTCCCTGGCAACCCTGTTTACACTGCATACAAAACAGCTCAAATTTTTAGAAACACTCAGTCTTGTGAACAGCTGCTCTTCAAACGCACAAAAATGTCTGCACAGCGAGCCGTGTACTTTCCAGGGATCGAGCTGAGTCCGCCTCCCCCCCGGGAGGGCCTTCGCCACCCACCCCCCACACCCAGCTACCTATTCAGATGGGGTGGCTGAGGGGTCACCGCCCCAAGTCTGAAGGCCTGCAGAGCAAGGCTCAGCGGGCTCACGCCACAGCCCTTACGTTCCTCTCCTGCCCGGGGGGCCCGGCTGCCCAGGCTGATGGAGTCGAGGCAGGCTGTGTGGCAAGATGCGTGCTGTGTCAGCGCCAGCAAGGTGGGGCGGGGAGGCTGGTGGAGGGGGGGGCCCGGTTACTGGTGGTGCTGGGAGGAGACAAGTGAGCCAGGAGGCCGGGACATGGGCTCCAGGTGCAGGCCTGAAGGTGGGATCCTGTCTGAACACGTCCCTCCCCACAGCCTGCTGAGTCCCGATGCAGCTCAAATCTCACCCCGCCTTCCCCCCCCCACCCCCCTGCGAGCAGGCCGAGCAGACTCCTGAGCTCATGCCCTGTGGGCCAGAGGGGAGAAGGGGCAGACCCAGGCTCAGGTTCTGGCTCCACCAGGTTCCACTGGGTCGGGTGCCAGGTTCCACTGGGTCGGGTCGACGAGGGAGGAGCAGCGTTGTGCCTCTGAGCTTCCCCGGGGCGAGGGGGGGGTGTGTGTGCGGGGGGGGGGGTGGTGGGGGAGGGGGAGACAGGTGAATGTGGTTCAACTGCTCCCACCCCTGTGCTCCAATAGGCCAGGGGGCTAGAGGCACACACGGGCAGGCCGCAGGGAACACCTGACCTTCAAGTACTGCCCTGTCCACTCAAAGCAACGGACCCGTGGCTGCCGGGCTGCAGGAGCGTGACGTGGAGGCTGGCAGCATGAACGCCGTGCCCGCGCTGGGCCTCCAGTACCACACACAGCCCCGTCCCCGCAAGCGCCGCCCCTAAAGCAGATCCCACCTCCCTGGCGGAGTAACACTGTCCTGCTGGGCGAGGCCACAGAGTGAGGTCAGGGAGGGCAAAGGAGTGACGTCAGGGGGTGGAAAGGAGAGCCAGGCGCTGCCTCCATTCTGGGCACCACACACTGACAGGGGGACGAGGACCCCGCGAGCCCCCCAGGCCAGCGGCTCACTGCTCTCCTCTCACCGCCAGGCCCCCAGCGGGTCCCCTCCCACCTCCAGGCCTGCCCACTGCCCACAGAGGCCTCCCTCTTTTACCTCTGCTGCGCAGAGCCCCAGGCCGCTCACCACCACTCCTGTCCGTCAGCGCTTCTCCCGCTGCTGTCCTCTATTCAGAAGTGGAGGCCACCATGGGACAGTCCCCGGAGCCCCTCACGCACGTTCCGCCTGCCACGCGCCCCGTCCAGCATGACCTCTGGGAGACTCGCCCTCCGGCTCGGGGAGCCTGCCGCCACCGGGGCTCCTGGGGCGGCTCCTGCAGCCATTCACCCCGGAGGGTGGCCTGAGTCATTCCAGAATCTCCCCTACTTTCTCCCTGGAGGTGAGCCCTTGCTTTCATTCTGGATGTTCCCCTCCTGCCGTCTAACTACCCTACCACGCCTCTTCCCAAACCAGCTGAAAACTGAAGCTGCACTTACCCCACCTCCCCAAGAGCTCACAGGTTCCTCCCCGCCGCCCCACTGGCCCACTTACCCTAGCGGGTGGCACCACAGGCCACTCCTGCCCCTGCCCACCCCACCCTCCCCTCCAGAGGCCTCCTAGCCTCTCAGGGGCTCCATCTTCCTCTGACTCGAGTCTGTAGAGGTCAAACCCGCCTGTCAACTGTCTCCTCTGCTCCTCCTCCAATTCTGGGTTCCCAGAGCAAAGTCCCCCAAGCCTTCTTACCCGTCATCGGAGCCTTCTGGAAGACTGCCACCAGCCCCCTTCTCACCTGGCAGCTGAGCAGCCTCTCCTACCTGTTTCTTGTCAACTGTACTTTCACCGTCCCACTTACCCACTGAAAACACACTCACCTTCCCCAAAGTCTAAACACACAGCAAACCCGTTACTACTCACGGCTCTAGGCTCCCTCTCCTTTCCCACACGCACTGCTCGTGGCTCTGCTCCGTGCGTAGCCCCCAAGTTCAACTTCATCAGGCTCTTCTTGCTCCAAGATGCCCACCCAGCCTCCCTGGGGCCCACCTGCTGCCCTTCCTCTTCTTCGTCTGGTCTGCAGATGCCATTAGTGGGGAGGAGGTCACCCGGGGTAGGGAGGCCCCAAGCCATTATGACTAGAGTCCTTTCAAGAGAAGACACACACACACAGGAAGGTCCTGGCATGAAGGAGGCTGAGCCTGGAGCCAGGTGCCTTCTGGTGAGCCATGCCAAGGCCTGCTGGCCACTCCAGAGCCTAAAAAAAGGTTTGGTACCCCTTCCTTCCTCCAGCCTCAGCGAGAGTTCAGGCTTATTGGCCAGGACTACCCAACTACCCAACTTTGGCTCTTCAACATAGCAGCCAGGAGACGTGCGTAATCAGCCAAGCAAGAAAGGGACTAATTCCGCCCCCCCCCCCCCCACCCAGAGGCAGAGTTGGCAGCAGCTGGTGGAAGGTGGGGCTGCCACTTGCCACCTTGCTAACAGAGAGCAACCTGCACCTTTTTGACAGGGCTACCCCGAAACTCGCGTCTGCACAGCGTCTGGAAGGCCACCCATGGAAGGTATGATGTTCACTTAGTGGGGAAGTGGGCTCTGCCAACGTGCCAGACCCCACCTGACTGGCACATGGCAGGGCCCTGCCTCCGGGCATCATGCGCCTCCCGCGCTCCCAGGAAGAGGCCCAGGATTGGTGAAGATTGCAAGTGGGGTGTGCTGTGCGCCTGGGCCTTCTCAGAACCAATACCTGCCAGGGCCTGAGGCTCTCCCAACAGCCCCGTAAGGTGGGTGGCACCGCCCCATTCTGTGGATGGAGACAATGGCCTCAGAGAGGCGCAGCGACTTTCCCCAAGTCCCCCAGCAGTAAGAGGGAAGCAGGATGAGAACTTGCTCTCCATGCTGTGTCTGAGAACTGGACCCTTTGAAAAATTGCAAAATTAGAAACCACCAGGGATATATATTAAAAAAAAAAAAATCAAAGCACACTTGCCCCAAACCACACAGTAGGGCTCTCCAAGGGACCCAGAAGTTTTCTTCGGATTCAAAGTGGGAAGAGGGGGAGGGGGCCGGTGGGAGGGGCGCGCTGGCAGGTCCAGGGGTGGGGAGGGAGATGATGAATGTGCAGCCCTGCAAAGCTGGCAGCAAAGGCCACAGTCAACTGGGAAGGTGGGAGGAAAAAGAGGAAGCAAACCGACCTCCAGCGACGCAGGGCCGGGTCAGAGCGGGAAAGCGTCTTCCTCCGCCAGGGCGCGGCGCAGGAGGGGCGCGCGAACCCGGCCTCGGGCCTCCGCCTGTCTCCCGCATCCAGTCCCCAGCCCGCTGTGTGCGCTCTTATTTAATAAATGAAATCTCATCAACTTATCCTTCTTCTATTATCACTGCTGACATCAATCTGATAATATTGGCCTGGTGTGGAATTGGGCTATTATATGTCCTCCTGATATTTAATTTCAGAGAAACATCGGCAGGGGGTGAATATATGGAGCAGGCTTTTTATTACAGGCAGCAGTAAGGAGATTCCAAGTGAATTAGACATTCATCTTCGTCAGGTCCAATCTAGCGATTCAGGAGAGGCTTTGGCTTTAACCGGTGGCTAGGGCCGAGGTGCTGACGAGACCGGCCGGTTACTGAGGACTTGGTTAACGGGCTTCTATCGACCATGTGCCATTCAGCCTGGGTAAGTGGAACCCAAAGATCCCACCATCGATCAACATGCCAGGCGGGATCACTATCAGCGGCTCGATGCCGGCCTCCAGCTGGCCCCATCCCTCAGGCGGGTGGCAGCTATTCCGAGAGCCGAGGTCTGGCGCGGCGGCCTTTCTGCTGAGAGCGGGGGACAGCTCTGCTCCCCAGAGGAACTGGATCATAAATTGGCCCCGGGTTGCCGCTCAGTCAATGAAGGAGAGGCTGCCGGGGCCGGGATTCTCCCCTGGAGCAGTGGGTTCCCACACGGAATGGGGCAAGGGCCATTTGTGGCTTTGTTCCTTTGTTGAAAAAATAGCACCCCTCCACACTACCCCCCTTCACCGCCACAGCCCCATGGGAGGCGGAGGGCCTGTGCTTTCGGGGCACCCACATGAGGGAGGAAGCCCCATGGCCGCGGTGGTTTTCCGTGTTGGAGGAGGGCCACCGGAGCCCACCTGGGCTGGGCGCTTGCTGGTGAGGAGTCTGCCGATGAGAGGCGTCCAGCCCGGTGGTCTGGGGCAGAGGGCACACGGAGGCTGTCAGGACGCAGCCTCCGGCGCTGGCCAGAGAAGGAGCTGGGCACAGTGACCCCCAGGTCCCCACGGTCTGCGGGCCGCCGCTGCTTCCCCTCCCCTTCCCATCTCCCACCTGGCGACTCGGGTCACCTGCTGTCTGGCTGACCTCCTCCCTGCGTCTGCCCGCACCCCCGTCTCCTGGCCCACACCGCCAAGGGGGACCTCCTTCAGCAAGGCGGCACAGAGGCCCCTCCCGGGAGCCCCTGGGAAAGGGTGCCCAGCGGTCTCGCCTGCCCTTGCAGCTCCGTGCTTGTATTCTCACCCCCGAGTTCCTGGGACCTGTGGTGCGGCGGCCTCTGCCCCAAACTACCTCGGGGCTGTGCTCCTGGGGAGAAGCCTCCTAGCCCGTGCCAACTTTCCCGCGCACCTGCCCCTGTGTCTTCTGCCCCCTGGCCTGTCCCGAGACTCCACAGTGGCTCCCCAGTTCTCCCTAGTCCCTCTGGCCCACCCTACAATCCACCCCCAGTGTGGCTAATGAGTAATCAGCTGCGGACGTGACCCAGCGCCCTGCACACAGAGCTCAGACCCCTCCGAATCTGCCCTGTTCTCTGCACGGGGCCCTGCCACGCCTGGGCTCAGCCTCTGCTCCCCAACGCTCTGGCCCTCCGCGGCTTCTGGGTTCAGTCCGCGCATCCCCTTCAACCTCACCCACCCCATGCCCCGGGGTGCCTGGCCGACAGACCTGCCTTCATGGACCCCTCTACCTGCTTGACTGCAAGCCCCTGGGCCCCGGGGAGAGCCAGGTGCTTTTTGCAGCCGCCTGCGCGTCCACGCTGTGTCCTTGTGACAGGCAGCACAGAGCTGTCGTGGGCGACACTTCTGCTTCTTGTCTGGCCTGTAAAGTCCTCTCATCGCTGACTTGCTCCCGGCCCTGGCTGGTGCTGCACACGGCAGGTGCTAAATGAATAGGTGGAGAGAGAAGGTGCCTCGGGCCATCCTCTTGACATGCCCCACGTTTTCCTGAGCCTGCACTGTGGTTTCCCCCCAACGCCCCCATCGGGGCTCCACACAAGTGCCACTTCTGTGAGATGCTGGCAGGCGCTCCTCCGCCAGGGCCCGCTCTACACCTCCTGCTAGCACACCTGTGACCCTGCGCCGTGGTCCGGGCTCAGCTGCGGCCAACCTGCTTCCCCTCCCATCACCTGAGGCAAAGTGGTCCCGATCTGGTGTCGCCCCTGCTCAGAGGCCACACTTGACTCCGAGGGTGCCGGCACCGAGCACCAGCTGTGAGGCACTGAGCCGACAGCAGGCAGCTTCCTGCCGGACCGGGAGAAACTCGAGGGAGGGACCCACAGCTCATGACTAGGTCGGTGCTTTCCCGCCGCTGGCTTCCGCAGCCCTCTGCGCAGAGCCCTCTGGACAGAAGTCCTGAGTCACTCACGTCCCCAGTACGCCTCTGGCTCCTATTATTACCACCCCTCAGCCCCGATGCCTGGCTCAGGCCTCAAGAAAAGCCCTGGTGTCCGGTCTGCATAGGCCACTTCCTTCCTCCTGGGGCCTCCTCCCACCGCCCCCCAGCAGTCTGTGGCCACAGACTCCCCCTTGCCCCTGAAGCTCCACCCACTCCCCAGCTAGGTAAGTAATGCTGTGAGCACCTCTCCCTCACTCATCTGCACGCAGACCTTTTCCTCACTGTCTTTCAAATTGTAGACTGTTATATCAGCTGAAATCTTACACATAATCTCGATGAATAAACAGATTAGTGCAGAGCAGGAGGAGGGGGGTGGCTTGCCTCTATGATGTCCCCGGAGCACATTCAGAAACCAAATGGCTCAGAAACCCCAGGGGCCTTCCCTTGGGTATCCCTGGGAATCCAGCGTGGGAGCTCCCAGGGGTGGGGTGGATGACAGTCTTGCTCCCCACACATTGGCGTGGCCATGAGAGGAAGCAGAGGGATCCTCGAGGGCGCCCCTCCCCTGGCCCGGCAGCAGTCTCCAAGACAGGCAAGGACAGTCAGCAATGTATTCTTCAGGTAGACAGCACCCAAAAAACTCAGTCTCATCTTCCAACACCACATTGTGGCTGGCTGTGCTGCAAATCCCGTGTTATCATGCATTAAGATCATGATCCATCATGTAGAAAGACATGGGACTTAAGACGATGCAACGCTACACACGCCCACTCAGGTAGGTTCAAACACGGAATGGGGTTGAGGGCAGAAAAAGACACCGATGTGACCTGTCACAAGGCTACCATGTGCCTTGGGACATCTGCGCTCTTGTGAGCCTCATAAACGTGGGCCTGGAGAGACTGTGGCTTTTTGTGAACTTTGTGTTTTTCTGCATTGCTCGTCTTCTTAAAAAACAATACTTGTGTATCACTTTCCTGATCAGAGGACAAAACCATTTTGATTTTGAAAAATGGGAAAGACACGCACCTGAATCTTTTTCCATTGCTGATCATTTTAAAGTGCTACTGTGAAGAGCCAATGCAGCGATGCCTCAGCACAGGGGCGTAGAACATGAAGACAGGCATGAGATACAGAACAAAGGAGGACTGGCGCGTAGTAGGAGCTAAACCCCTGCTCAGCTGGAAGGCGGGAACAAGGGAAGTCCTTATCTCTGAATTTCTAAAACAGAAGCTCCAGATCAATTTGCTCACAGACAGTCAATGGAATACGTGTAAATTCCGGCGTGCTTGTTAAAAGATCGATCACGTTATTTTGGCATCCCATCTTGTTCCGCTCCTGCCCAGGTATGTACGAGATAAAATTCCAGTTTCCTCCACGGCCCGTCTCAGCCAGCGTCAGCCCGGCAGGAAAGTGGCTCCCGGCAGTTCTGGTTTTCCCCAGACATATCCCGCGTACCACCCCACACACCCACGCACGCACACAGAGAAAGAGGGACACGCACAGCCCCGGAGAGACTGGCTGCAAACAACCGGCTAAAATGAGCATGAAATCAAGTAGAGACAAATGTGATTTCCTGCATCCCAGTTTAAAAAGAATCAGCGGCAAAAGGGTAAGAAGGGAGAGCTGTGGCTTAGCAGACTTAATACACTCCTTCCGGAGTTATCTTCCTCAGACACACATCTGATCACGTCATTTCAGGCACTTTGATGGCTTCCCAAGGCATCCAAGTAAAGCCCAAACGCCGGGCACTCAAACATTCCACCGTCGGGGCCCGCTGGGTCCCGGCCACCCTCCCTGCGTGGCAGTGCCTGCCGGCAGCTGGCAGCGGGCTGCAACCTGACCTGCTGCGCGGTGGCTCTCACACCCTGGGCAAGTCTCTCACTCTGCGGACGCTCACGCTGCTGTGCACAGAACAGAGCTGACCAGCGAGGTGCCGTCTTCACGCAACTCGTGTTTCCAGGTAGTCGTGAGGAACTGATGAACACAAACGCCCCGACGCTCCCCCACCCCGCTATTTATGGGGCTCTGAAGAGGAGGCTGCATGGGGAGGCTGAGAGGGGCCCTCGCAACAGTTTCTGGACACCTGGGGCTGGGAGGCAGCAAGGGTCTGTTCCCTGGGAGCCTGTGGCGGAGCTCAGCCCCCTCTGTGTGGGTACGGGCCAGGGGTTAACGTGCGGCCAGCCCCGAGGGAGAGGGCCCTGAGGAGCCACAGACAAGCTGGCAAGACTGGCCCTACCTCCTGTGCCTGGCTGTGGCTGCCACCTGGCACGGCCCCGGGAGGAAGAGTCCTGCTGACTCAGCACCGCGGTGCCTTAGGTACTGGGATTTTCTCTTATTAAGAGAAGCATTTCATTAAAAAACCTTATTGGCATGGGTCTTTTGATGTGGAAAAAAAGACTTGAAACTTGGAAGCCTAAACTGCATGTTGGATTCTAGCAAAGCAGAGAGCAGGAACAAGGAAGTGAACTACCATTGACCGAATGCTCACACTGGGCCCGGCTCTCTGCTTACTACTCATATATATACGTTCTCGTGTGATCCAAATGCCCAGGTCACTGGGCCATTCTCTTAGCCCATTCTACAGTTGAAGAAACATCTGTGCCCAAAGGGGGGCACAGCTCCCTTCTCCCTTACAAAGGGAAAAGACAGCGACCAACAGTGATCTCCAGTAGAAACGGTAGCCATATTCAAGAAGTGAAAAGGAACAGGGAAGATTAATTTTAATAGTGCATTTTATTTAACCAAATATTACCATCTCAGCATGCAAGTGACATGAAAAATTATATGCGATATTTTATCTCCTTGTTTTGGACTTAGGTCTCTGAAACCCAATGTGTACACTGCACTAACAGCACATCTGTTTGAGCGAGTCACATTTCAATGGACACGGGTGGTCAGTGGGGACCGCACCTGGCCATTCCAGGTCTCACTGTTACTGGCACCTTGCCATGCCCTGCCCTAGGAGTTCTACGAATATCTTATATTTTCCTCTCACTCTAGCCTGCAAAGGCAGTGTTTCATAAACCCCTCTCTACAGGTGAGGAAACAGATTGAGCACAGTGAACCACCTGTCTCAGGACCTAGGGCAGGTAGTCAGGAGGTTCTCCAGGCTCCAGGACCACCTGGGAATGCCCTGGGGGCTGCGCAAGCGTAAGAGGCAGGAGCCGCTGCCACCCAGGGGAGCGAACCAAGTGGCACTAGCTGGGCTCACGGACGCAGGTCACGCTTGGTTGGAGATGTCTTGTGTGATCCGCTTTTTGTGGGTCAAGTACATAAACGTGCTGTGCGTAGTGGCCAAGGGCTTTCCAGCTATGTGAACTGCTGGGCCATGAACCAGCAACTTCCTGTCACATCAGCCCCAAGCAACAGCGAGAACCCAGCTCTCCCCACCCAACCCAGAATTGTTCTTTCCTCTTTCGAAATACATGTTGACGCTAGCATTTTACCTTCTCAACAATTCGGTTTAATCCAGGTTAGAGATTTGCTGTGCTGTATAATCACCCTTTCATGATTTTTTTTTTTTAATTCAAGATGCATTTCTGCTACTTTTGAACAAATAAATGTAGCTTCACTACTCATTTCTACTGTATGTAAAGTGTCATAAATTTTACATCCACAACTAAAGCTGCAAGCTTCATATTCCCAACATCCTAGTTTCCCCTTTATATCCTCAAACAGACTTTTGGCCTTTGCTTAAACAGGCATTTGGACTAAGCTGCACTTGCTTTTAAGCTGATGTAGCAAGAATTGGTACAGTAACAAAGGCTGAATGCAAAGTTTCTTCTGTCACAATTGTCACCGCCCTGCACTCTCCAACCACACACAGCACCCGGATGAGGCTGCAGCACCCACGTGATGGTGTCACCATCCCTGCATTCAGCCTGGGACTTGCACTAGTCATCAAGTGAGCTGGGAGCTATACCCGTGATCCTGTGAGCCTGGGACTTAACGGGGCAAGCAAATCTGGAGCTCATACTAGTCATCGAGTGAGCTGGAACTTAACTGGGCATAGAGTGAGCTGGGACAGATGCCAGCCTTCGAGTGAGCTAGTCAAGAGGCTGGGTCAGGTCAGCGGGTTGGCATGCTCCAGGCGCGTCCCTAGTTCAAGATCACCCTAGCAGTCAGGATAGACACCGATGGGGACGGACCTGAGTGCCCTTACATCTGGAGAAAAGAAGGTCCTGAGGAGCAGGAAGAAGCACAGAGAAAGGGCTGCCACACCAGAGACGCACGGGCTCCCTCTGTTTTATGCCAACCTTGCCATCCTTCGGGGAGGGCATTGCCATGGCTGGGAGAGCCCTGTCTAACCTGAGACAGCGCAGGGGGTTGGGAAATACATGCAAGTTACACGCTCTTTCCAAAACAGCTCCTGAATCAGACGAGTCCCATCTTGAAAACAGAGAACTGTGTGCGGTAAAAACTGTTTTCTCATCTAGGACTGAGGAGAGCCCCTCCTCTGGTCCTCCGTTCTCAGAAAGCCAAAAAGTCACTATTTCTAACCGTCTTTAGAAATTCATTCCTGTTTGAGGTGGGAATTCATTTACCCGACTCAAGGAGACCATGTCAAAGACAAAAATGGGGGTTATTATGCACCAGCTCCCCAGCTCTGACTCCCAGCTGAGCCTGGCAGACGCCGGGTGACAGCAACATGGGGTGCGGCCGAGTCAGAGCCATCAGGCCGAGGACCCCAGAGGCGACTGCTATTAGCCAATTCACTAATTAGGGGCCTGTTTGTAGAGCTAATGGGGAAGGAAATAATTTGTTAGCTTAAGTAAAACTCCCGGGCATTCCTGACAACTGTCATCGTGGAAAAGTCTGGAAGGCAATTCATCTATTCCAAGGAAATTCAAAGACAGAACCTAGAAAGCCAGAGTCATCTTTGACAGCCCAGAAGTGAACATAACCTCCTTAAGGAATTGGCTGGTAGGAACTTCCTGTGTTCGGCGACTAATGGAGCCTCTTTAGCAGCAAGTATATGTGTACATGTAGCGACGAGGGCACATTTCCGCGTGTGCATTCCAGGGGTCTGATTTCTGTGGCTCGTTCCAATTGCTCTCAGACGTTGAGCCTCGGGAAACAGGCCCGGCTAACACCGCCGACAGGGAAGTAGCTGCGGGCTGGGATGATCTGGTTAGGGGCCGTGTGTGTGAGGCATGAGTCAGTGAGTGTGTGTGTGAGCCAGTGTGTGTGACGCACGAGAAGAGTTTGTGAGTGATTACGCGTGAGCGTAGGAAGAGGGGGTTTTCTGATGCTGCAGTTTTACACGGCTCATGTATTAAAGATGAATAAAAGGGGCAAAGTTTTCTAAAGAGGATTTTATTCACTCCATATGTAAGTTTTTAAAAGCATGAATTGGAGTGAAGAATATCACTATTGTTGTCAGGGGCATTTGGGGCGGGATTCGGCCGAGGTATAGCATCGGGGGCGTTTAACCCATGCACGTGGGCCCTAGAAGAATGAACTCTTCTCAGTCATCACCACCACCAGAATATCACTTCAGGAATGCCCCCTAGGCCGTCTCACCCTCATCCTGTGCCGGGCGTGGTCCCACAGATGCCTCAGAGGGCACAGGCGCAGAGGGCCTGCCCCTGCAGGGTGGGGAGCAGGCCTGGTTCGGGAG
Organism: Condylura cristata; assembly: GCF_000260355.1. Lineage (NCBI taxonomy): Eukaryota > Metazoa > Chordata > Mammalia > Eulipotyphla > Talpidae > Condylura > Condylura cristata. Next base: position 11,710,679 of record NW_004567134.1, on the reverse strand, counting down.
GCTTCCATTCTGGAAGAACAAACACACAGAGGCCATGTGGTCTGGCCCCGCCCTGGTTCAGATGGGGCCGGAGTGGGCAGAGATGCACCTGCCAGACCATGCACAGGTGAGGTGCTTTCCTACAGCTTCCCAGATACTGACCCCATCACACCAGGACGGCACTCCTTAAATAGGGGGACCACCCCGAGAGGTTGCTGAATCAATGCTTAGGTAAACAGCCTAAGTGGCCAGGCACATATGTTCATGGCAGGCTGGCAGTGCCAGGCCAGAGGCACAGGGGTGGCTGCAGTGCCAGCCAGGTACTGGCTGTGCCCACCTGCAGGGCCTGCATCCAGCCTACCAACTGAGGGACAGGTGGGGACAGTGTTCGCTCCCGCTGGACTGCTGGTGGCTGCGGGCTCTCCAGACTCATGCCCTGCATCTGTAGAGGTCTAGCTGAGGGTCCAGGCAGGATTTCTAGCTGCAGGAGAAGGCATTCGCCACCCCCTCTCCCCGACCCCCCCAGCTCTAGGGCTGCCAGAGCAATTCAGAAGCTGGGATGGATTTACTGGTTTTCCCAAGGGGCTTTTCTGGGGAAGAGATTAATTTGTTCGCTGGAACACATTCACTCTGGCAACTGATCTAAACTCCAGAGCTTAGAACAATCACTTGGGAGTTTCTTTAAGGTGCAGGTTCTGTGCCCCAAGCCGGGGGCAGGCCCTGGACTCTGCTTTCCGTGGGAGTCTGAGGCGCACAGCCTATAGACTGCCATGACTCCACATCAGCGCACATGCGCACTGGACCTGCCATTGAGAGGTGTCCTGGGCTAAGGGGTCACAGAAGGCTCTGGAACTGCTCTCTGCGCGAACACACAGCACCCCCTCACCAGAGCCCCTGTGGCCCTATGAACACGAGCTGTGACCTCCTGAGCGCTGGGTGGCTATGGGATGACACTAGAGCCCCCAGGCTGTGGACGAGAAAGGGTGGTCTCCCCATTTTCCAGCCCAACCACCTCGGGCAGGTTAACCAGGCTGAGCCTCAGTTTCCTCATCATAAAAATGGGGGTAAGAAAGTCTCCCTGCCCCAGACAGGGGCAGTGCTCCAGGGGAGGAGCAGCGTCCCATTCTGCCTGTTGTGGGTGTCTGTCTTGAGCCCTCTTTCACATGCAGGTAACACCAGAGACCTTTAAGCTGGTGTTTGACTTGATCCAGATCTCCGGAGAACGAGAGCTCTATGTGCTCTGGCGGTGGCTCGAGGGGGGCAGAGGCATTGAGGAGAAAGTGGTATGAGGCAGGTCTACCTGGGATGCTCGGGGGGCAGGTTAAGGGGGAGTCTGGTCAGAAGAAACGTTGGCTGGGCTGGAAGAGTCTGGGGCCAAAGTTCACCTGCTCCTCAAGCCTCCTTGAGCCCCTCAATAAGGCGCCTGTGTCCCCGTGACCATCCTAACAAGACCCCGCAGGCCTCAGTGCATGGGCCTGACTCACCGGGACCAGAGGGAGCCTGCCGCGGCCAGGGGTCAGCTCTGAGCGGCCAGGCCCAGTCAGCGCGCGGGCCTGTGGGCCCACGAACACGCCCAGAATGGAAACGGAAGTCACAGCTGCCTCTCCCCTCCCTGTGCGGAACTCCGCCAAGCCGGCCGAAGCACAAAAAGACGCTTCTGCTCCTAGCACCTGGGAAATCCGAGCGTGACTTCACGAGGGTCCCAGGGCCTTGACTGTTTTTTTGGGAAGGGCCGGCCGGTAGAGGGGTCCTGGCCCTGCAGGGTGAGGCCAGGCTGGGGCAAGGGTGCCGGGTGCAGGCAGTGGGAATCACATCCTAGTACCCATCACCCCACGCGCAGGGGTTGACTCTGGGTCAAGGCAGCCTCGGCTATGCAGATGCCTGTGCTGGACAGCAGGAAGTGCAGTGAGACAGGAAGTCCTCGTTCTAGATACCCCAAGTTGTGAGGCTACGGGGAGCAAGAACAGGTGAGGGGCTGCTTCCCGTTTTGCGCCCAAAGGAGAGGGGGCCGCGGGCTGCAGAGGGTGAGGGGGAAGAAGGGAGCCTCCCTGCCCAGCCTCAGCACAGCCTGCAGGCGAGGAATGGGGCTGGCAGGACCAAGCTGCGGGCTACGAGACGGTGGCCGGGCCAGTGCTGCCCTCGGCTTCCTCGGTTTCCGAGTCCACGTCTTTCTGTGGAGTCCACGTCTTTCCACAGTGCCCAGCTGCCTCCCAGAAGACGGGCCAGAAAGCATGGTAGGCCTAGGGCGGGGAGAGTGACAGGAAAGGATCCCGTTCCTCGCGGCACCGGGGCCTGGCGACACCAAGAGAATCTGTGTCCTGGACAGCTAAGACACTGCCGGTGATCTTTAGAGAACCTTCAAGAATGAGGAACACGGGGAAGGAACAGTCTCCAATTTCAAGGTTTTTAAATCCACAAAACATAGGCGGAGCCCAGGTAAGATTCTGGAAGGTTCAGCAAAGAGGTTGGTTTTGGAATACCGGCACAGGGGTGCTGCGGCAGATGAGCCTGCCTGCCGGAAGCCGGTCACTGCGCCGGCGCGCCCGCTCCCTGGAGCGGAGGTCACGGGCTAGGCAGGCCGCAGCGCCAGCCTCCGCCTCCCTGGTCTGACCTGGCAGCTGGGCATGGTGGGCTGGACGTTCAAGGAAGGGTGCTAGGAACTGGTTGGGTCACTGGTCCTACCAGGACAAGGGTAGCTTGAAAGGAGTCCTCTGGGCCTTCTGTCCTCAGCCCTGTGTGAATTAACATTTCCACCTCCGACTTAGGGGGAGGCGGGAGGGACGGTGGGTATCGTGCATGACGAAACCCACAGGACGAACAGTCTGCTCGGGGGCTAGACTGAACCTACTCAAAATGAAGTGGACCGGTGCTAGACAGAAGGTCCTGACCACAAGTCCAGGCCAGCGTTTAGTGGCCATGAGTGGAGATGAGTTTGCCAGAAGTCTGACATGAAGGTCGGGGTCCTGCTAACAAGACAGTGGACAATCAAGCTAGCACAGTGCTGCAGCGACCAGGAGACAGGAAGAGACAGACCCAGGACGCCCGGCGTGTGGCCCCTGGGCTTCAGGAAGTGGGTCCTGGTGCTGGGAGGACAGTGCTGAAGGAGAGGGCAAACGGGGGGGGGGGTAAGGGGGGGACACGGGGGGCATAAGCGTTCCCTTCAAATACCTGCAGGGTTGGCAGGGCAAAGGCATCTCCCACGTTCTGGAAAGCCCTGGGGGCAGAATTTGCTAAGAGGCAGCTCTGGGCTCCACCAGAGAGGCTTCCCTAGCACTCAGGGCAGGCAGAGGCCTCCAGGGTGGCTGGAAACCGTACCGGTCCCAGCAGAGGTGGGGCACCCTGAGTCTGGGGCTGGATTAGATGACCCCAAGTGCACCAGCAGGGGTGCTGCAGTGACTCAGAACCGCATCTCCTGTGCGTGCTGTCTTGGGAGCTGAGGGTGAACAACTGTCTACAGTGTTCTGAAATCTTCACTCCCACTGCACCGACGGCGGCATGGGCCCCCAGGGCCACGCTCCACGCCTCGGCCCACCCGAGGGTAGAGAGAAAGGTCCCGGCTTGGAGGGCTGGTACCTCCCGGGCAGAAGGGCCACCACGGGTCAGCTTTTCTCTTAAGGAGCAGAACAGTGGAGTCAACAGAACTTGCAGAAATAAATCTAACGATGAGGAAGCTAAGCAGTAACTGTTTACCGATTAAAGAAAAATCCTCTAACTGTAATAACATTTAATCCCCAGAAGCTAATCTAAATGTAACACTCAAAAGAAAACAAAAGTCGCACAAAGGAAAAGCCCCCAGCTGCCGCCTTCGGGGACGCTGGCTTTATTCCCGGAGCGAGTCCCTTAATAGAGCTGGGAATGAAATGCCGTTTTCATCTTGGTCGAAGGGAGGGATTAACAAATTGTGGTCCCTAAGACCAGTTTCCTGAGTCATGGATCTCTGAGCAATAAGAAAGCACAGGGCGGGCGCTGACTGCCCCAGGAGACGGCTACACCCGAGCCGGGGGCTGCCGCCCGCGGTCAGAGCCCTGGGCCAGCCCGGGGATAGCTACACGCTCCGCACTGGAACGCAACCGGACTGTCCCACACCACTGTCCCCACAATCCTCCTAGAGGCTGCCCTCGCCGGCTCAGGTACTGCAACAGCCAGGGAGCCCCGTTTCTGTGCCCAGCTCCGCGAGGCGCCGGGCAGGTCCTCTGGACACGCTGTTCAGCCCAGCCTCGGTCAGGAGCCGCCCTGGTCTGTGGCACTTGGCCGCTCCTCAGTCAGAAGCTCTGCACCAGGCACGCGGTCTCCCCGGAAGCGCTGCAGCCTGCCTCGGGTATTTGCACAGCCCCTTCTCCTGGCTCAGCTCTGCTCCAGCAGCAGACGCCAGCCCCGACCCTCCATGGAGAGAGGCCCGGCCCTTCTACTCTGTTGTCCAATTCATCTTCTCATCAACTGGCCTATTCAGCTTAATTTGCTGACCACTTGTCTGTCCTGCTGCCCTGAGCGCAGGAGCCCTGTCCACGCCCAGGAGGGCGCCCCGCAGGCCCCCTGCGCCCCAGCAGCATGCCGGGCTGAGAGACTTGCCAGCGGTGGGGCTGCCGCGAGCGTCTATGCCAACTTCCCGCCTCCCTCTGCACCATTACTGCTTCATCTCCCAGATGCTGCCAGTTATCTTTCCAAAACACAAATCTGATCATATCAATTCCCAGCTTAAAAGCTTTTTTATAGTTTGCCGCTGCCTGTAGGATGAATTCCAAATTCTTTTGCATGCATGGAAGGCCCTTCACATCCGGGGCCAGCCTGCCCTTCCATCCACAGCTGGGTCGCGTCCCTCCCCTCAGGTATCTGTTCCTCCCCCATGCTTGTGTCCCCACCTTCTTGTAACACCCACAGGAAAGACCCTCCCCAGCCGCCGAGTCTCTGTTCACATGGCCCCCAGACTGCGGAGACCACCTTGACCCAGCGCAAAGGCGAATCATCTCTGAAGCCTCTGGCAGGATCAACTTGCCATCGCCTCCAGGGGAGCAGCGGTTGGAGGTGGGGGGCTTTATCCGCAGTCAGGGAAGTCGGTCTGGGAGGCTGAGACAGGTGAGGGCTGACACAGAAGAAGGGGCGCTCTGCTCTTGGTGATCAGATGGGGAACAGGGTGGAGGGGAGCTCCTGCTTTTCCTTCAATCTCTCCAGAGGAGAGGACCCTTTCCTCACTTATGACATTGTCATCTCTCAGTACGAGCCTGGGAAGTCTTTATCTAGGTCTAACTTAAACTTTCAAGCTGCGGTTCAAGGCCAGAATCCTGCTACAGTCAGTGTCTCCTCAGAGAATTCATTGCATCCTCTGGCCAGCCTGCTCCCTCCCCAGCACCTTTCAAGCCTCTAATCCCTGGGAGCACCCGCCCACCCCCTTCTCTGCACCCCATGCCTGAGCAGCACGCAGGGAATAGCAGGAACCCAGCACTGCATTATTTATGGTGCCTCAGACAGAACGCAGAGAAAACCGCTGGCTGATTCCTACATTTCCTTTGCTCAATACAGTTCCCAATTCACTCCTGAAGGAAGCTTCGCGTATACCTGTTAGCAAAAAGCACCTGACCTGCTTCAAGGTCCATCTCGCCAATCTCCCTGCTGAAACGTGAAGCGGCACATCAGCCTCCTCCAGGAGCCCATGTGAGCGGCCGGACGCCACGGGGGTGGGTGAAGGGGGCCTGGAGGGAAACGGGCCCACGCCTTCACCCAGCCCGCAGGCCTTGGGCTTCTGACCCAGAACTTCGAGTTCTGTTCTAGCTCTCCCCAGAATCACGCTCACATGTCACACCGGACGTCTGAACACGAGTCACACCCCTAGCTGGGGAGCCCCAGTCTTGGAAGGAGGGGAAGTTCAAGAACAGACAGACGCGCCAGAGAGTCGCACGCACACACGCCTGCACGTGCACACGCTCACACACGTGCACACCCCACCGTGCGCACACACTCTTGTGTGCTCACACCTACGCCCTCACGTACACAAACGCAAGGCCGTGTGTGCACCCGCTCACTACATGCAGGCTGATGTGTGCGAGACGTGCACTGACCCACACGTGGACACTCCCAGGCACGCCCCCGCATGCCCACGCAGCCCACCACTCACGCACATGCACACACGCTTTCACACAATGCCACACTAACACGTATGTCCTCGCGCGCACACCCAGCACCCACACCCGTCCGTCTTCACGTCCACATGCACACGCGCAGAGGCAGCAACAGGAGCGCGCGCTCAACACACTCACACACACGGGAGCGCAGTTCAAGGCAGGTCTTGTCTCCCGGGGTCACTGTGAGCTGTCAGTCGGCTACCCGATTGCCCACGTGTACTGCGAACCCCTCTTCCTTAGCCCACATGTCATCATCCCGTTTCTTGTCGTTATATTCTTAATTTTTCAGGAACACAAGCTGTGTGTGTGTGTGTGTGTGTGTATACACTCCGTATTCATGCAAGCACGCACATAAATATCAGAGACGGTCAGGGCTGCCTGGGAGCCTTTTTCCAATCCTGCACAGCCCACAGACCGCTGCCTGCCCTCCGGCGTGGGCGCCCTCAGTCTTGTCTCTACACCCCACAAGTTACCCGCCCTGCAGGACAGGTGTGCTGCCGTGTGCATGTGTCACATGTGTGTCCACACAGCAAACCACACTTGCTTTGTCACCCAAGATGCCGCCAGCTTCTGTCCAGACCAGCTCGGGAGCTTGTTCAGTCTGTCGCTCCAAGTTCTAGAGTCGCACGGACTATGCTTTTCCACTGCCTGAGAACAGACAGTGAGGCTTTCTCTAATTTTTCGCACTTGGAAATGGGGCTGAGATGCCTCCCTCACAAGACTGCTTGTGAGAAAACTTGAGGGTCTTTCTAGGATGCTGGGGTCTCCCCTTCCTTCATGGCCCCTCTTAGACAGCTGGTGACTCGCTCACTGCCTGCCCCTGGGGCTAACCCTTGGGCTACTCCCCTCCCTCTCTCTCCAAAACGTGAGCTTTTGTGAAATAATACCTGCTGTACTGAATGCTTACTATGTGTATGACAGGTTCTCCCACGCTGCTCTCCAAACCACCCGCAGGAGCAAGAGACGTGTATCTCGGAGCACTTACGTCATCTGACGCAGGCCGCCTGTCAGGAGGCACCGCTGGAATCTGTACCTCACCTGTTTGCCCTCAAAGCCCTGCCCTCGTGAGGCCCCTGCCCACATAGGGCTCTGCCTCGAGTTCCAGAAGCCTTTACCAAAAGCACTTAAAGAGCCAGCTGTCTTTTTCCATCCCACACAATGGGTATCACCCACCCAGCACTCACGGGGTGAGCATCTATCACAACTAAGCTGGGCAGTGGCATGCTGAGAAAATAAGGTATTGGACTGACCTTACTATTTGTCTGGGTAAGACAAACAGTAAGAATAGATGCTACAGGTTGGCTTTTGACAGGTAAGCACAGTCTGTGAGGGATAAATAGGGAGGACATTCTAGACAGAAAATAGGGTATGCAAAGACAACTCAATGCACGGTGTTCCAAAATCAGGAGCCATGCAGAGTCTCAGAATTGAAAACGCTCATCTGGGCGTTCGCGGATGGCAAATAGGTTTCAGCTCAAAAGCGGACCCCAAATAGCTGCTGCAGTGCTGTGCTAGGGCGACTCCAGCAGCCGGTTGCTGGGATCCGCTGGTGATGTCTGCCGAGGGCACAGGATGGGAGCAAAGGCAAGAAGCCTAGAGCTTCCTCTCATGGATGAAGTTGCTGAAGCTCTCCAAGGTGAGCCGCCCTCGCTCGCCCACAGCACTAGCAGAGGATTGTGTCCTGGGGAGCTCAGTCACCTCGTATCTTCTGTTTGGCTTTTCCACAGGCTACCCCAACATTGCCGCTGTTGACAACTCGCTCTCCAAGCAGCTTTCTTTGCCTTGCTAGAAGAGAGGCAGACCTCCGCCAGCAGCGGTATAGGAGTAAACACCTCAAAAGGCTGGGGAACTCGGAGAGGCGGGCACACACTCAAACACACGCAGGCACACTCACCACAGAGTGGTGAGCTGGAGGATGAGGATGGCACGTGAGGAAAGCAGAGAGCCCCAGCATCAGACAGGCCGCTGGTCAGCAAGCAGCTTAACTCCCTGTCCCATAACTGCCGAGGGTAAGAATCTCAGGGCAAGAGGAAAGAACAAATTCAGACTCGTAGGGACCCGACTTCCGATCCCACTGTGCCACCCCCTGGCTGAATACTCCTTTGCCTGAGCACTTCCAGTTACCACAGTTGGCCTCATGAAAAGCCTGACAGAAGTAGGCCCCATCACTGTCCCTGTTTTATAGACTAGGAGACTGAGACGGAGAGGTTAAGTGACATATTTGTCACCTACACAAAATGGGACAAGACAGGCATTGGTCTCATGAGCCTTTTGAAGCGGATACCCGGTACTAAGTGCCTGGTGGAACAGCCGCTTGTGCTGATGGACGGTGCCTGTGTTTCTTTAAAAAAATGTATTAACTGCATCTTGATTTGTTAGATGAATGATTTAAATGAGCTTTGATTTGTTAGCCTTGCAGAGAGTCATGCGCATCAGTTTGAACCACATATGTTGATAAATTGAATAGAAATAGAAACTGAATAGAAAATGCTTCATTAGAAAGGTCAGGTCAAGTAGGAAAGTGAGGGCCCTCCCTGGTGGCGCAGTGGGCTAAAGCACAGCACTAAGAAGCTAAAGCCACTCAGCACCAGTTTGATCCCTGGCCCTGGAGGTGACCCACATGGTGCAGCAGACCTCTGCTGTCTCGCCCGCTGCTCCCCTCAGCAGTGTACTACGTCAGTCTGCCTGTTCTGCTCCCCACTCTGTCTCTGGTGAATCCTCTCATGGCCCCTGCACCTCTGGCCTGTACCTCAGCTCTGAATGTATAAGTAAATAAATCTTAAAAAAAAAAAAAAAAAAAAAAAGTAGGGAAGCAAGATACAGAAATGACCTGTGAATTGTGACTACCTGGAATGTTGCCTTGACTGAAGAAGGCTAGAGAGACATATTATTTGGAATTCAATTGAATGACCATTGTCTACACTGTTCATCTGTCATTAGCTCATACACATGCACACACACACACACAAAACGCCAACTGAAAAGAATATATCCTCTCAGGTAGGTCCATCCACACCTCTCACACACACAGTTTATTTACTAAACCCATGCTTCCTGGGGAGGGCGAAGGCATTCCAGGGCAGCACAGCTCGAGCGTGTTCCAAGCCGGCTGTGTCCACATTAATCAGACCTCTTTGGATCAAAGTCTTTGGAGCACAGTGACTCAGTTTCCGGAAGCAGTTAATAACCTTCTTCCTTCAACTCAATTGTTCTAACCTCTTTGAGGCCTGGCTCTCTGTGGGGTCGGGGAAAACTGTACAAGCTTCCTGACAGGGAGAAGCCGAGACGGGCTCTGAATGAATCCCACGGGAAGAGGACTGAAGGTTGCCATAAAAAATAGATGTGACACAATAAATGCAGGATGTTCCCTGGGGTCCTAATCTCTACCCTCAGAAAGTTTGAACAACCCTCCTGCTGCGCGCTGTGCGGGAGAGAGTGCTTGTATGCTAACGCGTGTCCCCTGCACACAGCACACATGCTCGGACATGAACAGTATGTTCGTTTGCATCCCAGTGGTAGGACTGTCCAAAACCAGGGTCCACAAACCTTGCATGTCTGACTCACTGGCAACACTCATCTCCTGCCAGGTGCCTTTCTTCCCCTGCCAAGGTTGGTGAGCTCAAGAAATGTTGGGCAAGTCACCTGTTGCCAGGGAGTCACTGGCCAGCATGACCAGGGATTCATGAGAAGTACTGAGCTTGAGTACTTGCTTGTTCTACCAGGCAAACTCTAGTCAGCACTCCAAAGCTGTCCCCAGCTGCAGTGGAGTAGCCTGTGAGAGAAAATGTCCTCCACTGAGAAAAAATGTTCAAGGTTTGAATTAAAAAAAAAAAAAAAAAAGCTGTTTGAAGGCATCTAAAGACAGAGACAAACCAGGAAACCAGAACCCAAGGGTCAAGATGGTGAAGAGAAGAGGCTGCAGAGGTGAGTGTTCCTTCTTGCAAACACTTTCCTCTTGGATTTTTTGTCTATTCCTGGTACACAGGAAGGGAGATGGAGAGTCAGGCAAAAAGCTTCATCAAAAAGGTGGGAGCCAGCAGGACTTCCGGTAATCTGGCAGCCGGTAGAGAGAGAGAATGCAGTTTTGTTTCTCTACCAAGGCAGCTAGGACTTGAGGGATCAGGATTCTAGAGAGAAGGAAACTAAATAGAGATAATACTCTGTTGCTTCCTCTTCTACAGCATTTGCCAGATTCATGAGCTACTTAAGACAAGAGGTTAAGAAGTTAAGTAAAAAGCCAGTGAAAGACAGTGGAATTTTATGTCTCATTGTTCCAAGGAAGCAAAAATAGGGGTTTAGAACTCACCCATTACCAAGAGTTCTGGAAAGTCATACCCAAGAGACAGGAGGTGAATCAGAAGTAGCCTGAGTTTTACCAAAACTGCAGACAAGCTTGAGTCAGCTCAGACCACGGAATTTAAGGATACCTGCCATCTTTTAGGTGGCCATGAAGGGTCAGGGCAGAAGAAAACAGTCACACATGATGAGGTTTTGGTCAATGACCAGTAACTGCATGGATAATGGGGACCCCGCTACAGCCACGGTGTGAGATAGACCACAGCACCCAGTTTGTGAACACACTCTCAGTGACATTCACAGTGATAAAATCACCTGCAAACACATTTTCAGAAAGTATCCTCCTGGAGGTTAAGCCAGGTGCGACTCCACACACCAGAGCCTCGGTGCTTTCTCTGCACGGTGCTGGCAGTCAATCAAGGCTTACCCAGTGTAGAAAGAAATAGAGCCAAGAGGAAAAAAAAAAATAGGCAGCAAAAACAGACCCTCAGATGACTTTAACATAATGTGATTAATATGCCTGAGAAAATAGACACAAAACCCAGTATTTCATTGAACGGGAAGAAAAAACTAAAATGTATTTCAGTGCTTAGGGTACAAGAAAAATCTCTATGTGGTTACAAAGTCGGTGTGGTCTGGCTTCTGCTTGACTTGGAGCTTCGTCCTGTCTCTGGTCTCTCTCACCTCATTTGTTACACTGGCTCCTTCACCTCTTTGAATATATGAAATGTGCTGGCCAGGGCCTTCGCACTCACGGAGCCCTCTGAAATACTCTTTCTCCGTCCTTTCTCTGGCCAACTTCTAATCATCTTGCAGTGGTCAATTTGAACGTCATTTCCAGACAGAACGTGTCCCCCAAGTACAACTCCAGGCTAGGGGTTTGGGCATGTGTTTGTTAATTAGACTTCGTTTTCATCCCTAGTGCATTACCATGACCAACAATCCTGTAGGAAACTGCTTTTTGTGCAATGATTTTCAAAATGTTTGTCATTACTCGAGTACTGTAAGCTCCTTGCTGGCAGCTGCTGGTGCCATGTAGTTTATCATATCGCCTGGTTATCAGGGCCCTGGCATGCTGCTTGGTTATCAGTAGGCATCCTGTACAGTGAGTGAATGAACGAGATCAAGTGATTCAAGTAACTGACATTATGAATAGCAGCCTCACTGACACTCCCCAGCAAGGCTGACATCCCTGGTCTGCTTCCCACATGGTCTCTCACCTCAGCATTAAGGGGATGTCAGCTCTGCTTTGCTGAAGAGGAAGTCAGAGAGGTTAAGTGACTTGCCCAAGGGCACAAAACCAGTAAGAGGCCCCTCTTCCTGGCCTGTCATTCACTCTGAGAGACTTTAAGGGCAGTGAGGAGGGACAGTGGTCTGAAGCAGCTGAGGTAAGCTGAACCCCAGCCTGGACAGCAACCAGGAGTGACTGTGTCTCGAGAAGGTGAGCAAGTCAGTCAGTCTCTCTAGCCCCGGCCCTTCCTCTGTGAAACAGAACCAACAGCAGCAGATGAGAGGACACAGCTGAAGCGCCTGGCATAGCACCTGGCTCTTAGTAATGGGCTTGGTACACGTCACTAATTCTAACCAAGGATGGCACAAGCCAACACAAAGCCCTTATACTTTGCTCAGATGGCGCATTTCCCCCCTCGCATTTGGAGGGCATAGGACGAGAAAGGCGATGACGGCACAGTCACACCCACTGAGGCACCGGGAGGTCGGCAGGCAGCGCTAAGGACAGGCGGTGCAGTGCCCGCTCCTTGGAGTAAGCTGCCTGCTTCCACAGAACCGGGCAGGTCTCCGGGTCCAGGTGAAGGGCCAGCCCTCTGGAGCCGGCAGCGTGTCCCATGCGGGGCTGCGGAGAGAGCGCCCCTGCTGGTTCTGCCGGCCTCCAGGTCTCACACTCCCAGATGGCTGCCACCCCCTCCCGCCTCGGCCCCCTGAGCAGGCTTCTGCTGAAGGTCCCACGCCCTGGGCTCCTCGCAGCCCCGTGGCTGTGCTGGCTCGTTCTCGGGCCTCCGGGGTCCCGGCAGGCAGATGCAAGGGCTTTTCTGTCTCCATCTGCCTGCTGGAAGTTCTCTCTCTGAGTCTCCTCTTACTGATCCAGCAGCTGAAGTTCTGAGACGCCTCTTTTCCCTTCCCATCTACCCTGCAGTCGGTCCCACCACATCCAGCTTCCGGTGTCCGCGCCGCTCCCCGGGTCCCCTGAACATACATCTGTCCCCGCTGCCTTGACTGGCGCCTCACACAGCTCTCAGCGGCAGCTGTGTTTAGAAGCAGTTTGTCACCTCTGCGTCATCCAAGCCTCCCTCTGCCATTCTACTCTCGTGGTGCCAAAGTCATCCCCTCACCCTTTGCACAGTGACAGCTTTGCCTGGGAACGCCCATTGCATTCCTGGGGCGGAGACCCCTGACAGGGGAGGAGGGTGCCAGAGACCCTGGTATTTCTGGACATGCTATGGGTGCACAGGGACCGTCTCACACAAAGGACCAAAGCGCAAGCCCTGCTCCCCGCCCCGCCTCCCCCATCCCTGTACCCCACAGACCTGCCTGGGACCCGCACCCTGAACCACGTAGCCCGTGACGGACACACGGGCTCGGCCTCCCCTTCCTGAGGCTCTGGCTGCCCCTGTTGGCGCAGGCACACAGCAGACAGGACGGACAGCAGCGCTCAGCGCTGTGTGAGCCAAAGGCGCTGCCCGTGTTCCCAGTCCTACTGGGGTAAAACAAGGGCCCCAGTTCTCCTGAGCCCCAGTCCTACGGGGGTGTTAAGCAAGAGCCACTCTCAGTGTTGACAGGCCAGAGCGTGGCCGAGAGTCAGGCGCAACGGTTGTCCAGAAGGAAGCACCACTGTAAAAGGAGGAGGCATAGCACCGCTGCCTGGCTCCCTGGGGGCCCGCAGGACACCGGGCCTGGAACAACTCTGCCAGCCTTCCACAGAACACCCCTACCCCTTTGCCAGGGAGGGAGCTGATTACAAATGACCAGTGGCTGCCTGCAACCAGGTGAGAGGACGGAGGAACAGATGGCCATCTGTGTTATTAGATAATTTTGAAATTAGGCAGGTGGTGGCAGGTTTCAAGCCACATGTGGGACCTTTTACAAATACAGGCTAAGTTTATGAAGAAGAAGAAACACACTCTTACTTTAGCATGCCCTCGATTTTCGAAGCCATCTCATGGAATTGCTGTGAAGACAGTTTGTACATCTCGGCATTCTACAAAGAGAAAAGCAGACCGGTTACCCCAGATGGAAATTTCCCTCTGGCTCCCTCCTGGGAGGCAACCACCTTAGAAATCGACAGATGTTAATTTCTTGACCGGCATCAAAGCAGACTGCTGACTGATCAACTCCCACCACGGGTCCACCACAGCCACAGCATCCTAGAGAAGCAAAGGCTGAAGGACATGGGGATCCCCTGGTGCAGAGGCGGATAACCTATGCGCACAACCGGCCCACCACCCGCTTTTGTAAATACAAGTTTTACTGGAACACATCATGCTCATGATTCACTGACACACCGGCAGTCAAGAGTGGTGCCAGCAGAGACTGTATGACCCACAGAGCCTTAAGGATTTAATGTCTGTAAAGAAGGAGTTCAGTGAGTCCGGATCTGGTCCAACCTTTTTTTTTAAGATTTATTTATTTGTGCATACAGAACTGGGTACTGTCCAGAGGAGCAGGGGTGGGGAGAGGCTTCACCAGAGACAGAGTGGGGAGCAGAACAGGCAGATTGTCGAAGTCCACTGCTGAGGGGAGCAGCGGGTGGATCGGGAGAGGTCTGCCGTGCCTTGTGGTCACCTCCGGGGTGGGGGATCGAACTCATGCTGAAGTGGCTTTAGCTTCTTAGTACTGTGCTTTAACCCCCTGCGCCACCAGGGAGGGCCCCAACTTTTATTTTATAGCCAGGTTCTGCTGCCCAGAGAGGTGAAGCAACTTGCCCAAAGCCACACAGGCCAGTGGGCAAGTGTCTGATTCTTAGTGAGGCATGGGCCCTGCTGTGCATCCTAGCCACTGCGCTCATGGGCACAGCAACTGTCTCCCCTGAGCCTGGCAGGGAGGTTCCAGAGGCAGGCACTTCTATCCTGCCTGCCAGGATGGCATATGGATGGCCCAGCTTGGAACAAAACAGTTGGGCTGCAGTCCTGGGCCCACCACTGTGTGACTCTAGATAAGTCACTTGACGTCTGTGTGCCTCCGAGGTAAATAGTCACATCAGGCCACACAGGCTCAGAAACCCAAGGTCTCCCCTCGTTTTTGAGGAGAACCACATAAACACTCTTGCTGACCAACCCCAACTATCACCACACAGTGGTGCACTGAGAGGTTCATGCGCGGTGAACTGACTTCCCACAGGAAGTGGTCTCGATAATAAAACCACCCCAGGGGACAGCCTGTGACTGGGCCAGCAGGCAGACGTCCCCAGAGGCGCGACAAGACGACAGCAGACGCCACAAGGAGCCTGCCTACCTGGTGCAGGCTTGAGCTGACCCAAGTCACCAGCAAGTTTTCTCTGGAGCCCCAGTGTTCCAGCCCAGAGATCAGGGTTCTCCTCATCTGGTCTGAGTCAGCCGCCCAAACTGTGCTGTACTGGCAGAAGGAGCAAGCACACAGGGACAGATCAAATCGGGGCTCCCCTTCTCCCCGCTCTGCGCAGAAGCTCCTCTGTGACATCCTGGATGGGGATGGCTTAGACTCAGTCTGGCCCGCCCATTCCTGGAGCTCAGAGGTGAGTGGCCTCAGGCCACACAGGCTCAGAACTCTATGTTCTCCCCTGGTTTCTGGGGGAGACCCACCTAACCACACCTGCTAACCACCCCAACGGTCACCCCAATTGTGCAGCGTTGCAGTCACAGTCACAGACCTAAGTTTTTGTTTCCACGTTGGAATTACATGCTGGCTGCGCTCTTTGGCTAAGTCACTTGCTTGAGCCTTATTCCCGGTGGGGCGATGAGAACCCCTCCCTCACGGAATGGCTGAGACACCTTAGTGCAGGCGGGCCGCGCCACAGGGCGCCAGGCTCCCGGGAGTGACCACAGCCCACGCGACCACAACACCACTGAAGCTGATGTGTGTCCGACCTGAGGTCCCCCACCACCCTGGTCTGTCTCCTCTCCCACAAGAAGGCCGCGTGATTCAGGCCCTCAAGTCTTTGCAGAAGTGTCTGGCCACCGTCTCCCAGACCCCACTGCTTGTCAGTAACCCTTTCTGGGCACGCCCAAGGCCCAGACGTGGCCCAGCAGGCTGACAGGACTCAGCACCTTGGCTCTGACACCAATTCCCCAAGCACGGGGCCCGACCCGGGTGTACTCGGTGAGCGGCTGAGTTGACTGCAACTGCAGACCAAGTGTGTGGTCAGCTAAATTTGTCACAGGAAGTGCCCACAGGCCAAGAAGTAGCTGTGATTACCCCACTGCAGCTTCCTCTATTGTCTCCAGAATGACGCAGCCGGAATTCCCCTTCCTGCCCAGGCCCACCCTCAGTCTGAGCAGACCCCAGGATGTACCCACCATGGCTCCTGGGCACACAGCTCGCAGCTGGGAGGGCTGAGCGGCCCCTGAGGCTCTGCGTCTCGACCCTCACACCCACCAGGCCCTCCAGAGGCTGCTGCAGGAAACCAGCCTGCTGCTGGGGAAAGCAGAACACTCCACAGGCTCCCGGACCCTGCCACCATCGGGGGCCTTGAGAATCCGCAGAGTGTCGGGGGATTCGGAGCAAAGCGCCCCCGGCCCCCGGCCTCACAGGACCTGCGGGTGATGCCGTGCCGTGGGTACAGTGGGCAGTCATCGAGACATCCCCAGGTGCCACGGGGGCACCCGAGAGGGCAGCCTGGCAGGGACCTTCAGACCTTTGGAGCAGGCGCCTGCATCGAGGACTAAATTTTATTTTATAGGAAGCAATGTTTTTGAAAAAGATAAAAGCATACAGAGGGGACGGGGCCAGTAGCCACGGGTCACCCAAGGCCCCGCACGCTGCCCTCCTCCACTGTGCGTGCACGGTAAGTTCGGCCACACACAGCCACTGCTCTGAAACAAGCTTCACCCCGCCGCACAGGCCGCGCTCTCCTTACTCCGCCCCTGGCTCGCCCGCTGCGCCGTGAGCAGCCATCCGCTGCGGGCCCGGCTGCCCCAGCTCACGTGAGCAGCCCCACCTTTCCCCGTCTCCCTGGCTACAGCGCTGACAGGCACATCTCCGCATCGCTAACTTGTGGTGGGTGAGCGTGTCTAAAGGGTACACGCTCAAGTCAAACTCTTGGGTCAAAGGGCACGCTTACTTGTAATGGGCCGAGCCTGATCAGATGAGCAGAAATGAGCCAGTAACGAGGGGGGTCTCGTAAGTGAGGCAGCAGCCCCGGGGGCAGCGAGGGGCACCACGCGGCAGATGGCAGATGGTATCGCTGCACCAGGAGCCAGGGTGAGGGAAGGGGCTGGAGAGAAAGGCACCGGGCCGGGGAGTCTCAGCTGCGGGCTGTGAGCCTGGACCCCAGCTCACTGGCAATGAAGGATGGCCAAGGTTTTCTTTTTTTAAGCAAGGGAGGGTCAGGATGGGTCTGTATTTTAGAAAGAACAGTCGAGCAGCTGTGTGGACGACTGGGCGACGAAGCGCACTACCAGGGGGCACCTGGGACTCCCCCGCAGGATAACCCCAGTGTTGGCGGAGGCACGGCCTGAGCCCGGGAGGAGCCCTGGTGCCCACCTCCGAGTCAGCTGCGGGGCGCGGGCCCTGGAAGGCAGAGCACGACTGAGCACCCAGCGATCGTGAGCTATTATTTCTGGGGGATGTCCCGTTCCCATTGGGCTCCTGAGAGTCCTGATTTGGGGGCCTTTTCCTCGCCCTACAGACAGCTGCCCCTCCCCCGTCCAGCTGCTCCGTGTGCACATCTGAAACCAGAAGACCTGATCTCCATTAATTAAATCTGCCATTAAAAATTAAATAACGTGAGTAAGAAGGTGTGAGTGTTATCTCTATGGGTTTCAAAAGTCACAGTGTTTCTTCAATTACTTCCCAAGCAGTTTTCATATTTCATACTGTCTGATTTCTCCAAGGGCCTGGATTTGTGAGATCAAAAGAGAGTGTTGAGGGTGAGGGGAGCGAGGCGCTTAGAGGGGAGGGCAGGGAGACCGTGCAGGCCTAGGAAATGGCTCTACTGCCCCGTGGTGGAGCCTGGATGCGGGCCGCGAGGGGGACAGGCACTCACCCACTACCCCATACACGGAATGAGGGGCCCTGAGGACTCAGAAGGGAGCGACTTTGGGGTCTGGTGCCCCAAAAGTCACACACCCGAGTGTCCAGCATTAGCTACCCCCCTGTGCACAGAGACGCGTCCGTGAGGCTCTTCTCCTGGCAGGAACATTAGGCCTGCGGATGTGCCAGGACCAGCGAGCAGCAGGCCAGTGCGGCAGGATGTGGGGCTTTGAGCCGCACGGGGTCCCCGAGGAGGGACCCCACAACTCAGCTTGTCCGTGTGGCCCCCACAGGCCTATGTGAGGCTGCCGTGCCTGCCTCTCGGCTGTGAAACGAGAACTGTTCCCACCACCAGCTTGGTGGGAACCGGCAGAGATGTCAATGAGATAATGTGTGTAAAACGCTTCGAACCGTGCCTGGCGCAGAGTAAACACTTAATAAATGTTTTAAGAGCTTAACACCCAAATGCATATTAACCAACAAATATATTTGGAAGTGAGATCTGGGAGTGCTGAAAGCGGGAGGCTTCCTTCCAGGGAAACTGTAGGAGGGGTTTTCACCTGTTCTGCTCGCTGACCCCTGCCCAGGGCCAGGCCTGACGTAGGGCGGTGACGGAAGGTTGCTGGGTGCGTGAAGGAGGCTCAAAGCACGAGAAGGAATGAAAGCACGACAAGGAGGTCTTGGCTGGGCCGCCAGGCGGCATCGGGTGCTCTGTGGACGCTCAGGACAGAGCCAGCAGGGACACGGGGCGGTTGAGACTTGGGCCAGGAGGAGACCACAGGGATGGAGCTGAGATTTGGGAACTAGGGATTTTTCCCCACAAGTGAAAGCATTTTACAAAATGCTCTGAGCCAGGCAAAGTGGCCGGCCCAGTTCTGCTGTGGCTGCAAGCACCGTGGTACAAATGAAACAGGGACCCGCCGCTCACAGGGTGGCCAAGCTGAGGTGGCCTCCACCAGCCAGAAGGTTCTCCCTGAGACTGTCGCCCCTCCCAGTACTGACCACGGATTTCACCAGCTCCCCTTCCCCCAAAGCTCTGCCGTGTCCAGAGGCCGGAGCCGTGCCCCCTTACCCCCTTCTCGGTCCTTTCCTACACCTGCTTCCTTTCACCCAGCTGGGCCCCTGTGCGGCCCCTCTTGTGACACACTTAGCCCTTGCGGCCAACTCCGGGCTCCAACCTCAGGGGGCCCTCCCCGAAACTTGTCATTGTTGACATTCCAGGCCGCTTCCCTGCCCATTCTCCACGGCAGCTATGTGATCTCACCCATGGCCCAGCTCTGAACTCCTGCTGTTGCCAGATGACCTGTCTCCACTTCCGAAGCTGTCGCTAGGCACAGGACACAGCATTTCCATTTCCACGTGGACTCCTGCCACCATGACCCGCCATCCTGAGTGGCCAGTCACCCACCATTTGTCCAGGGTCTGTGGGGACACAGGAGGGTGACTCCCACTCCCTCAGGTCCTATGGGGAAAACACCTTCCCACCTTTTAGGGGTGCTCTGGCCATGCAACGATTAAGGGTGCAAGCATGCTTAGCACATTGCTCAGCCTATCATACAGCTCATTTGTGCTTCGTTCATCCAGTAGGTATTTATGGAGTGCCCACTGTTTATGGAGACTTTCTCTGCCAAGGAAGTTCAAGGAGTTCAAGAGTGAAGAAGAGAGGTAAAGTCTTTACCAAACTATCAGTTCAGATGTGGAAAAACGAGAAAACAAACATTCCCGTTCCATGGTACGTGCCATGAAAAGCTGCAGCAGGTGAAAGGCACAGGGAGTAACAAAATGGAGCGCGGCTTTATAAACAGATGACCCGGGAAGGCAGCGCCCCTCTGCTGGGTGACTTGGGGCAGAGATGTGCGTGATGTGAACAGGGAAACCAGATTGGGGGAGGTCCTGAGGTGGGACTTGGGGGAGCGGGGCGCGCACAGCTGGGAGGTGGACAGAGGAGAACAGACGCAGGATACGGGCAGGCTCGCGGGAAGGCCCTGCGCGGTCTCAGCCGGGGCTGCTGTGTGTGGGCTGGTTTCTGTTTTGTTCCAACTTCTGTGACCGGCCACAAGGAAGAAAGACAGAAAGACGGGTGGCAGAAAGGCTGAGCAAGCAGAGTTTATTGCTCCCCGGCAGCTGGCTGAGACGGAGCCCCTAGGGTGGGGTCCGCAGCTACTGCCAACTCAGTAGGGGGGGAAGGGCCTCTTACATAGATTCTAGGTTCACATTCCAAAGGGGTGACTCATCGCTGTGCCCCCTGATGCTAGGCCCAGTTCCTCCCACCTGTATCTCCCAGATGCTAGGCCCAGTTAATTATCAAAGTTGGATGTGAGGCCCAGTTCGTTAGCTGAAGCTAGTCCCAACCCGGAAGCAAGGTCAGTTTATTACCACCTTATCAAGCTTGGATGCAAGGCTCAACTCTTTAACGCCCTAATTCAGTCCTTGTCAGTAAATCTTCGGCCACTCCCAACAGTTTCCATTCTAAAGGGAGCACCTGGGGACCGAGGACCCGAGCAGTGCTGGGGCGGATGGTCAGGGAGAAGCGTAACTCCCTCGGTCCTGGCCCTGCTGGGTTTGAAAGCTCAGGAGCCAGCCGGCGTTGGCGAAGGGTCCGGGGACACAGAAAGCCACAGCTCTTGCTGTATTCAGCGCTGTGGCCCCGGCAGGATGGGCGCCAGAGAGAATGCACCCTCCGGGTTTCCCGTTCCCTCGGTCAGACCTTGCTTCGGACGCTCTCTTCCAGACCTTCCTCGCTGGCTCTCTGTGATGTGCCTGTGCCCACATTTCCTGCACTGGTGACCTCCACCACGACCGGCCACCTTCTGGATGGTGACCTGTTCCCGGTCACTCTAGGGGCCCCGTGGCCACTGCTTCCCCTCAGTCCATTATCACCAGTGGGTGATGACAAGGGGACTCCCCACTCTTTGGTTTTAAGGTTCTTCCGCGGCTGCCCCGACCCCTGCTCTGGGCCATCCTCAAACACAGCTCTCAGCCTCCAGCTTCCCGTCTGCAGAGTGGCACCCAAGACTCTCCCTCTGAGATCTGCACCCCGCTCCGGCCCCCGAGGAATGGCCTTGGCACCGGCCTGCCTTTCGCCTGCCAAGCCTCCATCTGCCCTGTATTGCTTCCTCTGCCCACCGAACTCTGCTTTGTGCCTGGGCGCCCAGCACAGTCACACCACGCCCGGCAGTGTCAGCCCTCTCCCACCCCCCAGGCCAAACCAGCAATGCCCCCTGGGTGCCCTGTGCTGAGACATCGCTGTGGCAGCATCTCCCACTGCCCTTCCACCCTCTCTTGACATACTGCTTGCCCTGACTTGTACTGGGAACCGCATGAGCTCATGGGCAGCTTTCTACCCTCCATTGCTATCGATTGCAACTTCGGGAATGGATGGAGCCGCTGACAGCTGGCTCACTCTGGACCCAGCATTCTCCTGACTCTGTCTCCTCCCCCTCCTCACAAGTATCATGTCCCAGCTCTGTTCTCATCATCTCTGCCCTTAGGTGCCCACCAACTTGGCACCTGGTCGCCTCCAGCCCTAGTCCGTGCCCCCCTGAATGTGTCACCCTCACCAACTTTGGCCCCCCTGAAGCACAAGCCAGCTCACATCCTGCCCCAGCTGAGTCCTTCCCCCTCCTCCAGGGCAGGTCCATCCTTCCAGGTGCCCCAGTGTTCTGGGCATCTTATTTCCTAGTGCACCTGGCATAATGCCCTCTGAACCTTGCTAAGATGTAAACTGCTAACTACCGCTGTGACAGTGGCTTTGGGTGAGACCCACCCAGAAGTGCTTGCATTTGCGACAAGGCAGAGTAAAGGGCACTCTGTTCCTCTCCACTGTGCCACCCTGGGGAGCCCAAGGCTCAGAGCAGGCTTTGCTGGACCACGCCTCTTCTGTGGGTTTGGCCGAGCTTCTGGCATTTCAGGCACTTGGGGGATTCACTCCTCTCTCCTTACACAGGAGTAAAAAAACAGAGCCTTGGGCATCATGCATCCATGTCCACACACACCAGACGTGAGACACACTCTGCACAGTATAGAGGACCCGACCCACGTACAGCTGTGTTAATTAGTAATCACTGCACAGGTTTTAAAATTTTTTTGATTTACGCTGAATATTAAACATCAGCTGCCAAACCTCTGGGTGAGCACTAGCTTCACCCAAGAGCTATTTTCCATTCCGTGGTGCCAAGATTTGTCTGAGTGAGAAGGCCCACCCCCGGGGAGTCCAGGTGCCCCAGGCTGGAAAGGACTGCAGAGGTTTGTCCCAAAGGACAGCACACACACACACACACACACACACACACACACGGTTTGTCTTCGCCTGTGGCTGCCTGGAAGGGGCATACACCGAGGCATTTGTGACGTCAGAGGGCCGACCTCTCCAACAGGAGGGGCTGGTAGAGGGTAGAGGGGTGAGGCCAGCTCCTACCGGAGTCTGGAGGAAGACTCGGTTTTAGAATGTACAGGCAGGAGCTAGGAAAACTGAATTCAGAGACAGGAGATTTTTCAAGAAAATCACGGCAGAAGCATTATGATAAACAGTTAAGGATGAAAAGACCAAAGTCCCATTAAAAGTGGGGCGTGGAAAACAGTTGTTTTTAATGTCTGTGGTGTGTGGAAGGTAAGTTTCCCCCCATGCAGGCCCAGGGCCCGAGGACTGACTACGGTGTGGGAACCCTGGGCCCAGCAAGAGGCCAGGTGTGGGCGGCGTGGAAGTGGGAAGGCTGGCGGCGGGCTTCCGCGCCGCTAAGTACGGAGCTGCCCTTCACCTAGATGGACAGAAGCCACGCGAGGGTGGACAGGGAGGGAATCCGGCGGTGTGCTGGCAGGAGACAGGACTGACAAGGCAAGCTAGCGGCGTAATCGTTCCACTGGCAGGGTGTGGGGGAGGCAGGGCTGGCGCCGGGCGGCAGAGCTGCTCGGGCACAAAAGTGGGCAGCCAGCCATGTCTTGGTGCTGCTGGTGAGCCGGCTTTTTCATTTGCAAAAACATACTTGGCTAAATGAATATCTGCATAGTTTGAAAACAAAGGCATATTACGATAGCAAATATAAAGGAATTTAAAAAAGTCAAGATATGAATTTAATTCCAGTTCTGCCACTTCCTAGAGATCCGACCTTGAGTAAAATGCTGCAGCGTCTAGGTGTGTCTACGCCTTCCAGAGGGAAATTCTCAAGGACAACCCGAACCTGGAACCTCTGCGGCCGGGGACCCCAGGGTTAAGGAGTGAGGATGATGGTAGGGCGGCGGGGTGCACCGGGGTCCCCCTGGGGACCCAGCTCCCTCAGATCTTCAGCTGCTGTGCGTGCGGCCTCACCCGCTCCAGCCGGGTGCTCCGCTTTGTGCTGGCCTGTGAAGTTCTTTGTCCAGTTAAACCGCAGAGGCTGGCTCTAGGCGTGGCACCCACGAGGGACTCCCCACCTCTGACCCAGACCTGACACACCCCTGGAAACAAGCCACGGTCCCCTCTCTGAGCTTCCAGGAGATGGAAGCTCCCTCAGGCAAGCAGCTACAAGTCTGGACACTGCTCGGAGCTGAGAGCCAAGCCCGCCTCCCAGCAGAGTGTCTGAGAGGGCCTGGCAAACGCATGGCCCTGCCGACCTCCAGGGCTTGGGCTGTGGCAACACGCGGGAGCCGTGAGAAACACGGGGGCCCGCAAAGCTGCCCCAGACCTGCTCTGTTGCAGGCTCCCAGGTGGTCCGTGCTTGTGGAGAAGCACGGCGTGCAGAAGGTAGGCCTCCACGGCACTTGGTCTTGCTCACACTGTACTGTTTTTCTTTAAGATTTATTTATTTATGCATACAGAGCTGGGGTACAGGCCAGAGGTACAGGGGCAGTGAGAGGATCCACCAGAGACAGAGTGGGGAGCCAAACAGGCTGACTGACGGGGAGTTGAGGGAGAGCAGCAGGCGGGTCAGGAGAGGTCTGCGGCACCCTGTGGGTCACCCCCAGGGCGGGGATCGAACTCATGCCGAAGTAGCTTTAGCTTCTCAGTGCTGTGCTTTAACCCGCTGCGCCACCAGGGAGGGCCCACTATATTGCTTTTACTGAACCCTTGTTTGGGACCTGCCAGGCAGAGTGTACCACAGGGCCCTCTCCTCCCTGTGCTATTACACCTGCATGTCCGAGGCCTAAAACTCTTACCGTTTCTGAAGGTAGCTGTGGCCCGTGGCTCGGGCTAGAATCGGTTGCTGTTTGGTGCAAGTTACTTAATCCCTCTGTGCCTTAATTTCCTCATTTATGAAACGAGGAGCTTAGAGTCCCCATAGGTCTGGCGCCTCCCAAGCATACTGTGGGTCAAGAGAGACAGAGCAAGAGAACTTGGACAGCGCAGGCCATACCAGGAACATGGAAAAAAGAGCAGAGGTTGGAATCTGGTCCTCTGGGGTGGCCTCTTTAGACTCCATTCCTTTCCTCCCTCTCTGTGGGCTCCCCATTGCCCATGGGAATCCCAGGAACTTGAGGGAAGCAGGTGATGGGGCCTGAGGGTGGCAAGGTGTCTCCCAATGTGCTCCCACGGGACTGATGAGTGAGGAGACACAGCCCTGCGGACTCTGAGCATCGGCCTGCACTGCCTGCTCTGGACGGGGCCAGAAGCTGGCAGTTTGTGGACGCAGCCACCAGGAAGGCTCCTGCTCTGGGCCTCCGCTACAAGTCTCCCGACCGGTTAGGTTGGTTGAGGCGGGCTTTTCGATTCTTGAAGCTCTGTGTCTGCATCACGTGCCCTCTGCCATGCCAAGCTCTGTCAGCACTCACTCTGAGCCAAGTGCTGCGCTGGGAAACTTACAAACAATATCTCATCTGCCAAGGTCACAGAGGGGATAAATAAAAAGGCCGGGAATTAAAATCAGGCCTTTGTAACTGCCTATCAGCCTGAGTTTCATGTCAATGAGAACTCCCAGGTATTTCTCATTCATGTCACTACAAAGTACCTATGCAATATGTTTCCTGAGACCATGTAAAAAAGCCCAACGTTTATTCCCGCCAAATTTCATTGTAACCGTTTAATAAACATTCAATCTAATGTATAAGATCTGCTGAAATCTTTGGAGACGGCCTTATCACTGTAATAGGATGTTGTTGATTGCCAAGAAGTAGAAAATTAGACTCAAAGTGGTCTAAACAGCTAAAATTATTGGCTCACGTAACTGTGAATTCCCGGGTTGCTTTATGTAACAACCACGTGACTGAACAAGGTCACAAGAACAAGGTCAACATTCCCTCCCCATCCTGACTTCTAAGCTTGGTTATCCTCTGGCTGCAAGGGGGCTTCCAGCAGCTTCTGGGGGCTCTGCACTGCCTTGGGGTGCAGAGCAGGAAAGGAGAGCATCCTTTCAGGGGTGCTACGAGAGAAGCATGAAAAGACACAGTGCTCCCTAAAGTCCTAGGACTTGTTTCTCTCCAAGGCCCCCAAACTTCTCTTCCAGCTTTTGGGTCTATGTTGGTCATGTGATTTGAATCACCCAGTAAGCCCAAGAGGTTGAGATGTGATGCTCAACTGAAGCTAAGCAGGGAACGCCTCAGAACTGGCCAGGGTTCACGTTCGTCAGAAACGCCGGGTTATATGAACAGGACAGGAAGGTTTCCAAGTGGAAATCTGGACACTGACAATGAAAAGGAAGAAAGAGTGGCCTCCAGGTAGCCCCAAACAGCAAAGACCTCTACAGCTCATTCGCTATCCAGCTAAGCCCTGGGTCGTTGGCAAAGCTGATGAGTAGGCTTCGACATCCTCAAATTGCTAATCGAAGTGTGGACCGGGACGGGAGTGAGGAGAGTGCGGGCTGGTGCTGATCTGCTCTCCAACCCGGTCACTAAGCTATCACAGGGCAACCTGCCGCCTTCATGCTTAGCCGCCTGCCTCCGCACCGTCATCAGCCCCCACCCAACAAGACACACGCCTACGGTTCCCGCAGCCTCTGGGCTCCTTTCGCCTCTGGTCCCTAACGGAACAGTGTCAGCTTAGCACCCTGGGGTTTAGCCTCAGCCGTGGCTGCGCCCAGATGCACCCAGTCCTTCCACAGGTGCTTGCGACCTGCGCACCTACTTGCTGTGTTAATAGCACTTACTGAGGTAAAGTTCACATGATGTGAGGTAAATTGCTTCCAAGGGCACGCTGTGGTGGCACTGGGCACCGTCCCCACATTGCACAACCCACGCCAGGAACACGCACGCACACGCGTCTGTCTGAGTTCCTGCTTTCCATCCTTTCGGGCACGGACCCAGGACTGGCACTGCCAGTTCATCCTCCTGGGTTTGACTTTCTGAGGACTTGCCAGACTTTCCACACCGGCTGAATGGCTTTGCGCTCCGACCAGCAATGCGCAGGGTTCTTTCTGATTTCTCCACATTATCGCCAACTCTTGTTTTTCTTTTCTTCTTGAACTGCAGCCGCCCTCCTGGGTATGGGGTGGTATCTCGTTGTTTTCTTTGCATTTCCCTAGTGACTAATCACACCGAACATCTTTTCATGTGCCTATTGGCCATTTGTAGCCCTTTGGAGAAATGTCAATTCAAGTCCTTTGCTGATTTTTTAATTGGGTTATCTGTCTTTTTACTGTTGAGTTGTAAGAGTTTCCCATTTCCTTTTAACTCAGCTATTCCAGTCAGAACTTTCAGAAAATCCCTCATCTTCCCCCCCCCCGCCATCACCCCAAGGGGCCCCATCTCTGATGCTCTACCTCATAAATGCGGTAAGTCCCCTCTTCTCCCCCGAATGCCTGTCTCCACATCCTCACTGAATAGCCCCCTCTCTGAATGTCCGCCACATGCCTGCTAAGTTCTATAGCACAAGCTTAGTCTCGTTACTTCTCTGCTGACAATACTTCCCCAGCTCGTGCCACATTCTCGGCCACAGCCTGGGCGTCTGTCCGGGAGCGGGCTGCCCTTCTCAGCCTGCGCTCCCGACTCTGAGCCCACCCGCGGCAGCTCAGCTACTCGAGCCATCCGTGAACATCCACAACTCTGCCACTCCTGACCACAACACGCCTTGGCCGCCGTTGGTCCCAGTCTGGGATACAGTCCCCCCACTTCTCCAGAGGTTCCTCTAATTCACCCCACCGTTTCCAATGTCATTTCCTCGAGACAATGCCTGGGCTCCCCAGGTCCATTTTTGTCCCCAGCTGTTCCTGCCACCCAGGTCGCCTTCCTGGAAACAGTGCCCACAGGTGGTGATCACCGAAGGCAGGCTCGCTGGGTACGAGAGAAAACTGAGCAGAACAGAGTAGGAAAATACCATTTAGAATGCACAGAGGAGTTACAAAGCCACACCAGCGGGCCTGGCTTCCGGGGAGGCCTCAGTGCTCCCGTGCCGCCTCAAGCCTGGGCTGCAGGTAGACGAAGGTTGCCTGGCGTTAGGGCTGGGCCTCAGCACACAGTGATGTCCACCACAGTGTCTGACGAGCACAGCCCAGCAGATGCCTTATCAGCTAACTTGTGCTAACAACTCACATGTTGAAACCCTGACCCAGTACCTCAGAGTAGGAACTTGGGAGTAGGGTTGGTGCGGCTGTCACTGATTAGGTCATAGTCACATCGGAGGGTCACAGCCCCACTCGAGGAGCTCACGGCCAGGGTGGGGACAGACAGGGAACAAACAAGGCAGCGTGCTGAGATAGCGGAAAGCAGAGCCACGAGACGGCGGAGGCACGTCCCTGCACCAGAGGGCAAACTGCAGTTGGGAATTAAAGAGGAGAAACGAGGTCTCGAACAGCGGCCTGGGTGGGCGGTGTGAGTGGGGGACAAGGGTGAGGGCAATGGGAGAAGGCAGGGGGACCGAGGGGGCACAAGAAGCCCACCGCAGGAGGCTGCCACACATCCCGGGGAGGAGACGGGCTTGTCTGAGGGGAACTTGCAGCTTTTCCCTCCTACAAAATGAGGACGCTCCAGAGAACAGGCCACAGCCAGGAGTGCTGTGCTGAGGGAAGGTCATGGTTCTCCAACAGGGGCAGTTGGTCATGGAGCCCACACCGGGGTCAGCGCAGCATTCCCACAGCACAGCGAGACCCCTGCGGTGAGAAGAGAGCAACTCCCAGGCTCTCCTTTCCTTTGAAGAGCCAGGGCCTGGACCACTGGGCTCGGTCTGCAGTCATCCCCCACCTTGGGAGTCTGGGGCATCGTCCCTGGGGACTCTGCCCCTCTGCGTAGTGTAGGCGCGGCTTCCCGAGGCTCCCATGTTCTTTCTCTGCTCCTCTGTGGCTCAGAACAGTTCCTTTCATTTCTTCTTCAAACTTCTGAGAGGGAGAAGTGTCAGCGAGTGGAGTGGGGAGCCCTGCGCCCAGCTGGCAGATGCAGGCTCAGCACAGTCCAACGCCCGTCCACCTCTCTCTCACCAGCGGAGGCAGGAGCTGAGGCCTATCTTAGCAGAGTAATTGCACCCACCAGAACGGTCGCTTTGGAATCCACCAACAAGGAAGGGGATTGGCCTGGTTTCCGAAGGCCTGGTGGGGTAACGACACTCCTGCTTGTGTGTGAGCAGGGCTGGGGACCGCAGCCGGGGTGAGTCAGCGTGCTGGTGGCACAGTGGACAGACCGACTTCCTCCACGAGCATCGAGTCGCCCGCTCCTCCCTCCCACTTGCTATTGCCTCCCCTGCTCCGCCCAGCACTTCCGCTGCTGGGGACGAGGCTGGGCCCAGGGCATCCATCTTCTTCTGGGCCACAGGGACAGCCATGCTGGGCCCTGGGGTCAAGCGGCTCCCGAGGGCACATTCGCTCCCACTCCTCGGGAGCGGGCACGCGGGCGTGATGAGCTGTGAGAGTGGAGAGCAGGTGTCCTGGGGCCTCGGGCATGCGAGTCTAGGAGCACTTAAGGGCAGGTTAAGTCTGCCTTTGGCTAATGGGTGGGGAATCAAGCGGGGTGGAGTTTGGTCACAAGAGCCAATGTCTCCTCCCTGTCCCCCTTCTTTCTTCTTAAAATGAAGCATTTCAGAGTTCTTGATTGTGGCCTCTTTCTACTAAAGGGACGGCGCCAGAAAGTGACCCTCCTGGGAGAGCGTGAGCGGGCCGGGGAGAGGCTGCAGGGAGGCTGGCCTGGGGCACGGCATGGTGGCTGGGCCGGGTCTGGGAGAGGGGTGGCCCTGGCTATGCAGACATCCTCCCACAGCCTCAGAGCCTGGCCCCAGACTTCCACATCCGGGAGCCAAGCGTGAACTCCGTGAGCCTGAGCCGACACCGGGACACCGATACCAGGCACCTCAGAGAGGAGGCAGCCGGAGGGCTGAATGCACAGGCGCCATCCACGCTGAGTGGTCTCCAGAGGACGTGGCCACTTTACCCGGGGCAGCTCCCAAGGGCTGAAGACACCAGCCAGATGCAGACCGGGAGAAGCGACTAGTGCAAAATCTAAAGGACGGTCGTTTACACAGGGCCGTGAGCTTCCTGTCTTCAAATGGGCCGCTGCGGGGTGTGCGCCAGAAGCCGGGCCAGACCCGGTGAGCGTGGTGGGGAGTGCCATCCTGGTGAGACGTCCCCTCACCTCGCAGCTCCCTGCGGGGTGGCCCGCCGGGACCTGCAGCGCCATGGTTGATGTGGCACGTACGTGAGGACCCAGGGGAGCGGCTGCTGGGATCCGGGGCCTTGCCCATGGTCTGCTGTGGGGCTTAACAGCCCTTTTTGTTCTTAACTTCGAGGAGGAGTGTGGATGTGCACATGGGCTAACGCTAATTATACTGACCCTTCTGGGCTCACCATTATACAAATACAGCAACTGCGAATTTGAAAGCCTCGGCTGGTTAAGGTCTCACCCCATCCTCAAGCAACTGACAGTCCAGCAGCACAGGCCCATGGTGGGGGCGAGCACCCTGAGCACAGGGTAGCAGATGGGACGATCCAGGAGTATGAGCCACTATGGGGGTGGGATCCCGTGGGTCCTCCAGTGCCCCCTTGGGGCTGAAACTCGCGGGTGGAGTTCAGGGCCCTGGCTGGCATCCTGCCTCCACCACTTCCTGCCTCGGGACAACACGCAGGTCAGCAGCCTCCAAGCTGTACCCACTTCCCTGTGCGTAGAGCTTCAGGCCTGTCTGCCTCCCAGTGCAGGGGTGAGTCGGGGAGCTCATCGAATGGGGGGATACACGCCAGCACTGCCCAGAACTCATAAAAAGCAACCACATCTGCCAGTGGGGAGAAAAAGGAATGGCGGGGGGTGGCGGCAGAGAGTCAAGCAAGAAAACAAGCTCTGGCATTGTAAGCCTTCACTTTTGCTCACAAAGAACAGGGGAGCCTCATTCCAGACAGGATTCACTCCCGGACGAGCTTCTTCAGAAGGATGGTCGGCGACTGAGAGGACGAGGGGTGATCTGGTGCTGGCCTCCTCACCCAAAACAGGCAAAGCCTCCTGTAGAGAAGCTGAGCCCTGGTGGGAGAGGCAGAGTTGAACCCCAGTGGGGTTCCTGTGTTCCCCATTCTGCAGAGGAAGACTGGTACCACAGAGGTCAAAAGACTCATCCGAGGCCACCAGCCTGCTCAGGGGAAGCACCGTGACTGTCTTCGCTGTTCTGGGGTGTCTAACCCAAGCCCTAGGCAGGGCACAGCTGGGGGGAGGGAAAAGAGGAACTTTCCAGGCAGATGGAGATAGAGCTGGTCACGGGCCCCAGGGGGACAGAGCAAAAGAGATCAGGATGGCCTCAACACCAATTACAAATGATCTTGAATTTTATCATCCAGAGGCCCTCAGAACAGGGCCTCCTTTTTACAGACGAGAAGACAGACTCAGAGAGGAAGAGTCCAAGGTCACGGGGCCAGTGAGTAGTGGAGGCAAGATCCAAACTGCACCCCATCTGATTCCCCAGCCATTAGCCAACGCGCTGCCTCTGTCAGACACCAGAGTATAAACTCCTGCTGAACAAGGGCAGGAAGGCGAAGGAGCAGAAGCCACGCGGGTGAAAAGGCAGGCCTGCGCCGCGCCACTGACGGCGAGGCTAGTTGAAAGAGTGCCCCAGCTCCAGCACACTGACCCCCGCCCCCCACCCTATTAGTGCAAGGGCAGAAAAATATTTCAGAGTTGCTATCTGCTGATACCATGACATTCCTGTGAAGGCAGCTCGCCCGGTCATGGCGCGGGAGATACGTGAGGATTAATGGCTCTGACGCTCCACCAGCCTTCCTGACTGAGCAGACAGGACAGATCTGCTGGGAAGGTGAGGAGGGTGGCGATGGTGAGTGGAAGCGCCTCCCACCGCCCCCACCTTCCATGCAGACTCTGTGCCCCTTGACTTCTGGTTCTCAGACTGCTGACCAAGCTTCTGGCCAGGTGACCCTCTTCACACATGGCCTGGCTGAGAGGGAAAAGGTATCTTCCTGGATGCCAAGTGAGATGGCCCAAGGGGTTCTCACTCGGGAAGACATTCCAGGTGGGGAGAGGACCCACTAAGGAGGGGAGCCACCTACCACGCTGACGGATGCCAGCCTCTTCCTGTGCCACACAGGAAGACTGAGCCATCAGGAGTATGCCCCCTCAGAAGCAGTAGCCTGAGGGGACAGATTCTCACCAGAAGGCCCTGGCTCCTTGGCTCCTGCTGAGCTGAGAGGGCCAGAGCCAGGCCATGGGCTGGCGGTGAGAAGATGAGACGAGCTGGAACAATCGGAGCTCTTCTGGGGAATAAGCAGAGAAGGGGGGAGGGGGGTGCAGAGCAATGGAGGAAGCACAAGAGGAAGTTGTTAGGGCCATCAGGATCAAAGCAAACCAAAGCCATGGGCAGAAACAAGAGAAGACGGGGCTGTGGGAGGGGAGCAGCAAGTCCGGCCCCAGGGAGGGCAGAGGCCAGACCAGGGCCGCAAGCAGGCTGGTCTCCGCACTTGGTCTTAAGACACACTTCCACCTTCTAGTGGAGGCTTCCCCACACAAACACTTCCCAACAAAATTCCAAACCCTGCCAGGACCTGTGCCCTGAGGCCGGCGGGTAGAGCCTGAAGTTGCCTGAGGCAGGGAGGATAAATTTGCTTTGAAATTACCTTTTTATCTTAAAAAAGTAACTTGAATTTTCCATGCTTTTCCATAATATGTGTTTGCTTTAATATAAAAATAGCATTTCTATCCCCAAAGCTTCATGTAAAATTGATGTTCCAGGAAGATGTGCCCTTTCTAGTCTACAGTCAAATATCCTACGCTCTGGCAAAGGCGTGAGAACCCCTGAGGGAGCCACACCCTGGGTGGGGGGCAGGCAGAGAGCCCGGCACCAGCGCCCCTTAGTCATTGCTGAGGACCCTTTGCGCCCCGCCTGCAGCGGGGAGCATGGGAGTATACATGTGTGTAGGCAGGAGCCCCTCAGACCCAACTCCTGTCCTCAGGCAGCCACCGGAGCTGCTGCGGCTGCAGAGGGGGCGGGGGGGTCCGCAAGCTCAGCACAGGCCCGCGTTTGGGGCCTGGAGACCTCGCGGTCTCCTGCCACCACACTGCTTCAGCGTCTAACGAGAACGCCGGAAAAGCACACGCGGAGCTGGAGGCTTCTGGAATAAACTTGCTCTCCAAATGAGGGGTGGTCTGTTCTCTTGATCAAGATGCACTGCTGAGAGGGGGCACGGGAGGCAGGGTCGGGGGCAGTTCTAGAACTTCAGCAACGGGACTTGAACACACATTTCGACTGGCCCGCATGTCGCTTCCACTCGAGAACCTTGAGTAACCAATGCCAGTGTGTGCAGAAGGACCAGCATTTCCTCCCTCTGGCCTCCTGCGCATCCCTCCGCTGCCAACAGCCCAGAATGATGGATGCCGATGCTGCTGCTGCTGAAAAGCCGCCAGCCAGCGCCGGTCCCTTCTATCTGTCACCCGCCTCCCGGCCCCTCGGCCCAAGCTCTTCCTCCCAAATAGCTCTCAGAGGAATCCTTCCCTTTCTCTGCTCACTGTGCCCGCCGGCAAGTCACCTCACCTCTCCAGGTTCTAGTAAAATGAGGCAATTAGATCCCATTGATTCGAAGGTTCTTTCCAGCTTGAAGAATCTATGATTTTAGGTATGCGATCGTTAACAAGAATGAGAAAGGTTTATAGGTGCTGACAGAGAACTCCAAGACATATTATTAAAGTGAAAAAAAGCAAGCTCAGAACAATATAGCATGATTCCATTTGGATAAAATATATGCTTGAATATGCATTAAGGTTTTGGGAAAGGATACACAAGATGGTGTTAACAAGTGGCGACTGGTGAGGGGAAAGGGGGCTGGCAGAAAGGAGGTGTACACTGCACAATTGTACATTGTCTGCTGCGGCTCCCCGTGTGCAGAAGGACTCTTTGAATTAAATAAATAAAGGAGCAGAAAGCCCCTATTGTTCCACGCCTCACAGCGCCTCCAGGTCTCAGCTCCCCCTGGAGTGCGGTGCCCTTGCTGGGCTGTGCGGTCCTCACACGTGCATCTTGCAGAACAACAAACAAGCCCCGCTGGTCACTAGCCTGTCACGGTCCCTCCAGGCGCAGCCTCCCCGATACCCCACCGCTGGGCCTGTAGTGCAGCGAGCCGAGGCAGGCCGCACTCGCAGGTCCAGTGACACAGCCTCTCCCTCCCCCAGTCAGTCACTTCTCCGGAGGCGTGAAGGCTCCTATTTCGGCAGGGACCTCCCCCAGCCTAGGGGCAGGGCTTCACAGGAGGCCAGGTGAGGGTGAGGAAACGAGGGGCCTGCAGCTGAGGGGTGCGAGGTACCTGCTCACGCCTCGCCCGCCCTTCTGCGTTACTGCATCTTCCGTCTGCTAAAAGGGAGTCCGGTGGCCCTCCGGCCCTCAAAAGCTGCGCTTTAAACCACCTCCTCTCAAGGGAGCTCTGGGTCTGTCCCGGACAGGTCTCCCCAGGGTAGAGTGGCCTACAGATTCAACTCCGCCCACTCTGGAGCCCCGCCAGCCCCCACATTTTCACTACACTTTAAGTAATAGAGACAAAGACCTGGGCTCCCGGTCTCAGCCACTCCTGAGCAAGAAATGAGAACTATTAGCCAAGCGTCGCTCACCCTCCCGAGAGGTGGGCAGCGGCCAAAGCAGTTCCCACAGGGCTGGGCAAGGTGGAGAATGTGAAGGAGCTTCTGGGGTGAGGAGCTACCTCAGTGACAGCGAGGCGGGAAAGACCTCCCTTACTCAGGAATCCAAATGAGTTATACTGCTCTATTCAACTCAGAGATCACTCAATTAAAAACAAATCAGCTGAAGAGACTGTCAGGCAATAACAGCTATTTGAAAAAAGGGAAATCACTCCCAATCAGCAGTACTTTCACCTGAGACAGACAAAATGGAAGACAGAAATGTCAGGCGAGTGGACGCCTGACATTACTCTGGAAGAACTGGCTTCCTTTCCAAGAGGCCTCTCATCTGAGAGGAATGAACTACCACGGCTCCCGAGGAGGGTGGAGACCGTCGCGAGCTTTCCAGAACTCATGTCTGGTATGAAAATAAGAATGACGTTTTGGGGTGGGGGGGCGTGCAGAGAATGCGGGGGGCAGGCAGTCTTCACTATCTTCGTTAAGACCAGATGTGGAGAGGGAAGGACCTGGGAACCTCCAGGGCAAGCCAGCACCACTCAGAATTTCCAAGGATGCCTGGCTAGAGAAAGTTCCAATGCTCGGAGCTCTAGAGCAAAGCAACATACTCCTTTCTGAAGTGGTGAGCACCCCACGGTGGAAAAGATTGAGGTCAGGGGCACTTGCTGCAGAAGATTGCTCTCGACAGAGCGAGAGGCTGGGCTGGAGGACTTCCAGGGATGAGATTCCCAGCTTGGCTCTGAAGCTTTCATGGATTGTGTAGCAGGTTTACGATGCCTTGGAGACACTGCACTTCAACGGCTGGATCATCACTAGAGACACCTCCAGGGCTGTACAAAAACAGCCGAGTGGCGGAGCCCAGCTCACCCAGGCTGGCACCGAGGGTCACGCTGGCCGTCTGCAGGGCAGGAATGAGCTGTGGTGGGGGTAGAGGACACCCCCTCCTCCTGCCTGGCTCGGAGCAGAGGTTCTGGGGCCTCCTGAGAAAAGTAGGCTGAGATGCAATAGCTGTGGGAGCCCATAGGAAGCCCCCAGAAGTGTCAGCATCACAGGTGCAGGGACAGTCCAGCACAAAGATGAGCAGCTGCTTCCTCAGCGCCCGAGGCTTAGCTCCCTTGCCCCAGGAGACATGGCCCCCCGGGAGCCCTGACAGCTTTTATGGTTGCTCTGGAACAGGACAAGCTCTCCCTTCCACACCCGCTCCCCGAGCCTTCCTTCTCTCCCCCTCCTCGTCAGTTCAGGACAAGAGCCTAAAGCCAGCATTGGTCCCACTCTGGGGAGACCTCCCCACCCCACCCCACTCCCTCAACCCTGGCCCTCGTCTCAGTCATCATGCACCTGGATAAAGAAACAGCCCCCTAGCCAGCCTCCCCGCTTCCAGACTTGCCCCTAATTTATCCTCCACCAGGCAGCCTCAGCATCTCCCCAGGGCGCCCTCACGGCACCCAGAGCATTCCGGTCACTTTGGGCCCTCCACAGTAATATCCAAACAGCTCTCCCGTCGCCTGCCGAGGTCCACCTAACCGCCCTGATCCTCTGGCCTCACCGGGGCTTCAGCCACGCCAGCCTCTCTGCCCCGTAGATGTACGAGCTCATTTCTGCCACACGACTTTTACTGGTTCATTTTACTTCTGAGACCTTTCCGGAGCTCTGGATCTGCTTCCCAAAATCCTTCTGTGACTGCCACGCTCTCCTCACTCAGGCCTCATCTCAAATGACCTACAAAACGGACCTGCTAATTCAGCTGCCTCCGTGCCCTCCGGCCCCCTCTAAACTGCACCCTGGTCTCAGAACACCTCCCATACCTGAGCTGGGGAACGGGACCCTCTTGTTTGTCACTAACTCCCAGTCCCCCCCAGCAATACCCAACATATAGCAGTTGCTCAATAAATAAACCCCACCCACTGGCTCCATCAAAAGCAGACCTAACACTTCCTGAAGAGCCTCCCTTCGAGAAATTCAAGGGCTCGAGCTAGAACTTCTGCGCTCTCTCTCCAGCTTCCGGAAGCCTCCCACCTCCTGGGGAGACCCATCCACGGCGAGGCCCTGCTCCTTGTGAGGAAGAGATGAGTCCAGCAGTGGGTGGGGAACAGAAAAGCCAGTGAAAACCACACCCCAAAAATACAGTGGGACTCGTGGAGCATGTGTGCAGTAGGTGGGACACTGAGGCCCGTCACCCTGGCCCGGCCACCCTGGCGGATGAGGGGCAGCCGCACTGGCCCTGAGCTCTGATGCTCGCGAGGGGTGCGACACGCCAGGGCGCCATCCAGCCTCCGCCACTCAACTGGTTCCTCTTTCTCCAAACTGCTGACAACTCCTTTCCCTGACGGCAGCAGGGCTCCGCTCGGTCACACAGAAAATCCACCCATTTTCCAAGCAGCTGGTACATGATCCAGGGAAGCCCCAGCCATGAGCTGGTGCCTCTGGGGTCACTGCAAAGTCCCTCCAACTGGCCCTGGCCACACAGCCTGTGCAGGCTGCAGGAGAGACGGCAGTGCTGAGGCTTCCACACAGGCAGGCCCATGTGACAGCTCACCAGGTGAGCTGTCGACCCCTCGCTGATCCCTCCACCCGCATTACCATTTTGGGGTCCAGCCAGCCACCCCCCACCCATGTTGTCTGTGGACCTAGCTGGAGACTGCAGAGCAGGCATGGGGCGTTCGCTGGGTTGCTGTGGCAACAGGCTCCTTCCTGTAAATGATGTTCCTGACACTCATGGAGTCCCTGAGCTCTGGAGAAGCTGCAGGAAGGAGGGGGACAAAGGCAGCGGGAAAGAAGCGGGAGGAGCACAGATACCCTGCTCCCAGGGTCCCAGCCAGGAACAGGCAGGAGTTTGGGGTCCTGAGGTGGCTCTTAAGAGTGGCAGCCATGTGCCCACCTTGTGGGGGATAAGCACAGTCTGCTCAAGCAGGCACCTGGGCCATGGCTGCTCAGCTCGGTGGAGCCGTGGCCCAGAGCACAGAGGAACATGAAACAGACAACGCGATCCTGCACTGCCCAGGCCTAAAGCAGGTCGCCCCTTTAGGGCTGGACTCAGCCACGGGGCTGACCTCACCATCCGGAGCGGTCAGGCAGCGCAGGCGGGTGCAGCTTCTCACTAACACCGACAGCTGCTGTGGTGAACTTTCACACAGACTGGGCCTGCCCCACAACAGTGTCTGCGCCTGGGGGTTTGTAGCCTCGCTCTGGACCCTCTGCCCCTTGCACCCACTGGGGAAAGCCAGGTGGCCACTCTGCAAGGTATGCATAACTTCCTGCTCGAAGGCGCCGCCACCCGCCCCTCACACTGACTAGCTGCAAGCTGGGGAGCAGACTTCCCTTGTCTGCATTTTCTGGTCCATGCAGAGCAGACCTGGAACCAGTCCCCCCGCCGTGGAGCTGAGCCGCCGGCCTCCCCACAGGCACTGTGACCGACATGCTCGTGGCCTGGCATGCCCAGTGTCAAGGGGCTACCTCGGCAGTGCCAGCTAATGCCTGAGGTTACTTCTGTGAGCACACGCCTCAAGCTCAGCTAAGCATCTCCATGGAAGAACAAGCCCTGCCTGCGATGGGCCAGCCAGCACGCCTGCAGAGATGTCCACCGTGAGCAGGTCTAATCCCGTCTGCACTGCCCTGGGTGCCGCTGTGCAGGAGGGTGGGCATGGGTTGCTGGCAGCGCCAATGGCATTCCTAACTTAGCACAACATCTCTGCTGGGACCCTGAAGTGCCCGGCCCCACGCGATCTTCCCCCAAGCAGTTCTATTTCTCCTAACCCCATATGAGCCGTCTGAAACAGGGGAGGCAGAGGAAGCAGAGGCCAGGGGTTTGGGGGCATTGCTTCAGGAACCAGTGGAGGCCCTGGAAGTTTCAAATTTCCCTGGGAGGTCAGCAGGCATGCCAGCATGGTGAGCTCTCCTGGCGCTGCAGCCCTGGGAAGGTCGCACTTCTCAGCCCCTGAGAACCCGGGGTCACTGCGTCCTCACATGGCCCATGACCCAGGAAGTCTGTCGTGTCGGGGGGGCACGGCTCCCCGGAACCCAGCATGCAGCGGGGTAGGCCCGGGCACTCTGTGTAAAGGATGCCGTGGTTTCAGCAACAGGAACTGCAGTTCAGCCACTGACACAGTAGCTGGTACAGGAGAGTGACTCAGTATCTGCTGAAGGAGAGGCAGTTACATGGGTAAAAACAATTAGCTACAACAGAAGGGGAGTTCTGTGCCTTAGCTTGAAGTTAGATACCAGGGTGTGTTTCAAGGGGCACTCTGTCAGTTAGGACTGACCCCGTCATGACTGACCCTGTCGTGCCTGACCCCGTCATGACCGACCTGGTCATGCCTGTCCCCATCGTGCCTGACTCTGTCATGACTGATCCCTTCGTGACTGACCCATCATGACTGACCCCGTTATAACTGACCCTGTTGTGACTGACCTCGTCGTGACT
The DNA here is from genome assembly GCF_000260355.1 of Condylura cristata. Lineage (NCBI taxonomy): Eukaryota > Metazoa > Chordata > Mammalia > Eulipotyphla > Talpidae > Condylura > Condylura cristata. The sequence goes on along the minus strand of NW_004567134.1, from coordinate 11,672,747 downwards.
GACCCTGTTGTGAATTGACCCCATTGTGATTGATCCCGTTGTTGACTGACTCCACCATGACTGACCCTATTGTGACTGACCCCGACATGACTGACCCCGACGTGACTGACCCTGTCGTGCCTGGCCCCATTGTGATGACCCCGTCGTGACTGACTCATCGTGGGTAGCAGCCTACAGTAGAGTGGGGTGAATGTGGAAGGCCCTCCCTCCAGCATAAGCAGCCAGAGGCAGGCAGTCCAGGGCTCCCCCAGTGTGCTGCTGTGTCCTGTGTGACCTCTATGTCATGGCCGCCTTTCCTCAAGAAAGGTGCTGGAGCGTTAGTCAGCGAGGGGAGGGCTCGGGCTGAGGGGTACCTCTGTGGCCCCACACACCCCTCACTCACCTCACTTGTGTGCGTGGCTAGAATATGCTCACTAGCCCCCTCAGCTCCAAAAGGCCAGGAAGTAGATGTACAGGAGCTCACCGTCCCGGACACAGCTGCAGTTCTAGCATCAGAGAAGTGAGAAGGAAGTTCTCAATGTTCTATTTGCCACTCTCACCCAGCTCCAAAGATCCTGGGCTGAGGCAGGACCTTGGCGGCTGAGCTGTTGGCCCCTGGACCCACAGCGGCTCAGGGTGCAGCACATCCAGGTGAGGCCCACATGGACATCACCAACGTCTTGGTCAGTCTGGAGGCCGTGGCCATCCAGAACATACAAGACACTAGGAGTGAGATGCCTGGCTTTAAGTCCCAGACCAGCTGTGGGTCTCTGGCCTGTTCTGGGAGTTTTTCTCCAGCCTTCAAACAGGACAGCAGCGATAAGCTAGAGCCACTTGAGCGGGAGATAGTTCATTGCCTTTGTCTCCACTACTGAGGTAACATTTCCACTACTGGGGTACATGTACAACAATGTACATGATTTACTGGAACAGGCCCACACCGCCTCAGATGTATGTGAGCACACCAACCCCACTGCCAGAGTCCTTCACCCCAGGCCACTGGGCCCCCTCTGGGGGCCAATATAGACCTTTCTCAAACTCCCAGCTGACACTGGGAAATCACTAGAACATCCACAGTGACAGAAATAATGGCACTCAATTCAAGAAGCCAAGAAATTCCTGAATAAAAGAAAATAAAAACGATGAACATCATTATCATTTATGAAGTACCCACCTGTGCTGTAAGGGAGGAATGAGAAAGCCCCTCTCTGTAGACTGAGGGGGAAGGAAGGCCAGAAAGGAAAAGCCGCTTTCCTCAGGTCACACGGCCGCGCACGCAGCACAGGGGAGCCGTTCTAGCCAGCTCTCAGGAGGGCTCTCCTCAGCACCCGCTACCTCACAGCACCAGGCCAGGGGTAGGAGCTCAACCCACAGCGCAGCAACCAAATCTCACAGACTCCAGACAGAAGGTTTTCATCAACCTTGGGGCAGGATAAATATTCTTTGTGTTACTGGAAACAAGAACATTTCCTAGAGCAACTTAAGTGATAACCCAGTAAGCCAAAGAGCAACCCGTGAAAACAAAAAAACCACAGGGCTGACGAGAGGTGGGACTGGGGTCGGGCCGGGAAGAGGCCTGGATCACCCCCGTCTAGCTCCTGATCCTAAGCGGTGGCTCCAGGAGGGTTCTGAGAAGACACGAGGCTGCAGGACAGTGCCACGCTGCTGGCTCCGTGCAGTCCCAGGAAAAGAAGTGCTGAGAAGCCGCCGGAGGGAGCAGAAGAGAGAAGTCAAATGCCAACAAAGGGCAGAGACAAGAGGTTCGCAAGTGCCATCAAGATCACCTCAGAGGAGATAAGACAGCGGGTCCGCGGCAGCCAGGTCCTGGCGAGACAAGAGGGAGGAAGCTTAGCCACCCGCAAGGGACAGAGCGCCCGTCCTGGAAGCCAACAGCACCGCTCACTTCATAAGGGCTTCCCACCATTGCGTGACAGAGGTTCCAAACTACGGTCTGAGGACTCCTGGGGTCCCCGAGGTCCCTTTACGGGGGCCACAAGTCCTCCCTTGGCAACGACACATCTGAGCGAGGCCTATTTCCTCACTCATATGTGTAACAAAACAATAGATGGCAACAGATTGAATGCAGAGGCAGATGTGAAGATCCAGCTGTCTTCCCTGAAACCAGACACTGAGTCGGCACAAATTTAAAACAATCCATTCTTCTCACTAAACTATTTTTTGTTTTGGAATATAGCTATTATTTTTCATAAAAAATGCTCCACATATTATGAACAGTCAGTTTTAACTGTGAGTTGAAAATGCATAAATAAACTATTTTAAAATGCTCTGTCAATTTTTAATCCGGTCGGTCGCTATTGACAGCCATCACCTACATAAACAAAAGCTCTTTGGGCGCCTCAGTAGTTTTTATGCGTGTGAAATGGTCGCACACCAAACCATCTAGGGGTATTCGGAGCCACCCCGAGGCAGGTGGGCCGGTGAGCCAAGAAACGCGGGGCCTGGAGACATTCAAAGCAGCAGAGGGCGTGAGGGGCAAACAAAGAACTGTGGGGTAAGGCCCCCCCACCACCACATGGATGCTGAGCCACCTACTGCTCGCTGCTGGCACAGGCTGGGCTCTGCCCACCTCTGTCGTGACTGCACCTGCGTCTCTCCTGGAACCCTAGTCCCACTGGGTGCGCGTTAGAGGGGTTTTATCAGGGGGCCTCATGACCCAGGCAACGTCCCCGACGCCCCCTTCCTGGACTCAGAAACTTGAACAAGGGGCATGGAGACGGTGAGCCGCCGGCACCCCCTCTCTGCTGAGACATCCTTGGGCGTTCCCTTCCCCCAGCGCCGGAGACTCTCCTGCAACCCCAACACAGCCACATTTCGCCCCCACCTTCTGCGCCTTCTGGGACCCAGACGGCCCTTCAACAAACTCCTCAGGCCTGTGTTAGCCAGCTCGTGTTGGCTGTCTGCTGCCGTGACCTGCCCGTTACACTCTCCCATCCTCTGCACCCTTTTCTCTGCCCCTTGCTCCCACCGCCTCATGCCTCCGTGTGCCCCACCCTGGATCCTCTCCTTGGCCGTACCTCCTAGCCAGCACCCACACATACCTGCAGACTAGGAACCCCTGAGGAGGAGGTCCCGGGCCTCCGCGACCCTCAAGGGGGTCCTATCATAGCCTCCATCCAACCCTGTGCCCCCCGTGAGCCTCCATGCTCCTGGCAAGAGCTGCCCTGGGGTCTTCTCAATACCCCTCAGTATCGCACAGGTATGCAACAAATGTTCAGGACCCAACGGGCTAAAACAGAAAATTAAACCGGGCTTCGGTGGTAGACGCTGCGTGATAACATACATTTGCAGAGGTATGAACCTATACCCCGGAAAACACATACAGTTCTACTCTGCTACTTCAATAAGCATAATACATTTTTTTTTTTTTCAAATACTCGCTTTAAATTGCAACGTGCACAAGCATCACTGAATTTTCCAGGCACGGGTTCCGGGCTGCTCTGGGCTACCTGTGACCTCCGGCTGACCGCACCCTCATCATATGCTGCTGTGAGCATCTGCTCGCCTTCTCTCCCAGGAGTTATCCAGAGAGAGGCACTCGGTCTTGTTGACTGCTGCCCCCCAGTGCCTGGCCCGCACCTGGTCCAGGGAAGGCTGCCGGGCGAGGACGCCCCCACTGCCAGGGGCTGGGCAGAGTGCATGCGGCAGCTTCTGCTCCTGGGCAGGGGATGGGAGGCCAATACAGTTCCCAGCAGAGGTAAGAAACCCCACCTGTTTGGAAGTGGGCAGGAGTGTGGGCAGCAAACAGGGCCACTCACGCCTTTCCTGTGCCCCAGGACCAAGCTGCTAAGCCTGGGGCCACCCAGCCCCCCCACCCCCCAGCCCAGCTGTCTGTGCTGCACAGGCAGTGTCTGATGTACTTGATCATTTGCACACTGACCAGTGCCGCTCACACAAGGAGAGCTGATCATGGTCATTTGCATCCAGAAAAAAACCGACTTGAGTGTGATTAAAAGACAGACTGTGGAAGAGGCAAGACAACTTAGCAGTCAAAAAGAAGAATACAATATGTCCACCAAATTGGCCTGGGCGGGGCCTTTGAGCTGGTTTTGAACACAAGCACGGAACGGAACAGATTTCTCCAGAAGACTGCCATAAATCCACCCGCCTGAGTCCAATGTGACCGCGCGAGCAGCCTTCTGTAAGAGCTGCCGCGGCTCTGCGCCGTCTAGCTTTGTTTATTCCTATAAAAGTTTGATAGTAAAGGAGCTATTTTGAAAACAGAATGGGCTTTGGTAATGCTGCTAAATTCGGGTCTTTTAATCAATGCATTCAAACGGTATTCATAGAGCAAGCTTTTAAAAAAAAATCAATGGGATTTGGCAAGGTCTCCCCACCCACCTTTTATTACGCACATCTGAGACCTCACCTTATTTCTAACACTAATGTGCCTCCCCCCCACCCCTTGTTTTCACTTTGAACTCAATTCCTGCTGGGCTTCCAGTCCCAAGACTTCACATCCTGGGAGCAAAGGGACCTTCCGCTTACCCTTGAATTCTCTCCCCTCACATTGCCTGCTAACAGAGCCTTCCTTGGGTCCAGGCCCCCTCTCGGCAAAGACAGTAGCAGTAGCAAGGCAACAGAAGACATGGGGATCCCTGTCTGCTGTGGTACAAGTCACGGGGCAGTAACTTTCCCTTTTACTCAGCAAAAGAGAAAGTACTCTCCAGAGGTTGTTGACAGACGAGGCACTGCTGGGTCTACAGAGTATTTGTTCTCCAGCTATATATGTACCATGTTCCCGAAGTTCCGCAAATTATCTTACACAACTCTGCCACAGTTCATAGCTTTAACTGCAAACAATTACATTTGGAACAAAAACGTTTATGCCAAATATTTTTCAAACTGTGATTCAACTGATTTTGAAATATATGCTTTAAAGTTAATTTCCACGAGGTGTTAAATGTTCTTCAAAGGAGCCACACCAATGTGCAGCTCTCAGGAATCTTAGCAAATGGAGGCTCTCAGTTCTCTCTGCCAAGAAGTAGAGGAAGCTGGGAGAGGAGGGAGTCAGTCTGAGGACTCGAAGGACGGAGAAGGGAACAGCAGTGTTCTCTGTATCTGAAGGCCACAGCGCTCATGAAAGAACACTTTCTCAAGGAGCTGGTGGGTGAGCCAGGTCTCGAAACAAAGGGCCTAAAACTCAAGACCACGGTGGGCCGGAATCTGTGGTGACTGCATCAGATGGCCCGACCGGCTGTGCACACTCAGGAGAGGAAGAATCCTCCTGGGTCGGGTGAGGGGCTGGGCCTGGAGTGTGTCTCAGCCCGGGCTTCCTGTCCTGCCCCACCAGGCACACTGTATAACTGGCTTTACCAAGCAACTGGCCCGGCCCACAAACTGCAGGTGAGGACGTGGGGACGGCAGAAGCATCCAGTAAAAACCTCAAGGGTGCACCCAGGCGGGCGAGTGCCCGGGCCAGCCCAGGCAGAACTGAGCCACCACGTGAGACCGTGTGCCTGCTGCAGAATCTGGCTCTCGAGTGGGACTTAACGTTTGGTCCTTTGTATTAAGTTTCCCCACTGTTTGGTATTTTGTGGTTTGAGACTTTTGTTGTTTTATCCGAGGAGGAAAAGAGGACTGGAAAAGGAAAAGGAAAGCCCTCAGACCGAACTTTCTAGTCCCCATGCCTATACCCACTTCTCAAAGACTGTCTCCGCTACCCAAAATGATTTGACACAAGTTCAGTTCCTACGGTCAAGTCTCAGTGAAAACAACAACCCCACTTTTCTCTCTTTTTTCCTTGATAGGGATAAATTTTCTTCGTGGTTGGTCAACTCTTATGGATTCCAATTTCTAATTTTAGAACCGTTTCAAAATGTTGGAGGAAAGCTGACTTTGTGAGGATAATATATACCCATGGTTTACATTCTCACCGAAGTTACAAACAATTCCCTCCTTTGTCGTAAAAAGCAATCACTTAATTCAAAACTAAGCAAATGAAAGGCTCGTGCTAAATATTTATTAAAGACTGTAAAGTTTCTCTGACCAAAGGTTTCCTTCTTGCGGGATGCCACCTCGTAGGAGCAGTCACTGACCTGTCCTGAGCATCTCCTGTGAGCCAGGCCCAACGTTCCTTCCACAGGTCATCTCCAGGACGTGCAGGCGGGAGCCACAGTACTTGGCTAGCCCCGTCTCCTCACCCCCAGCCCCTTTTCTCCACAAAGAGCTAAAATTAGATACAGAGAAAAGTAACAGATTCAAATAAGTATTCTGCTCCTTCTACAACACCAATGCCCAGATGAGCTGAGACATGAACTCCAGAAATGAGAGCAGACGAGAAAATAAGTCTGTAACCCGTCAGTGTATATTTGCTCTCCGAGCTGTGCAAATGCAAACAGAGAATGTCACAAGGACTGAGGAAATCTACACAGGTTTTAACATAAGCCGAATGTTTGGGGGCTTCAAAGGGTATTTTTTAAAAGGTTCTATTTTCATATCCACAAATACAGCTCAACATATGTAGAGACAGCTAATGAGCAAAGCTCATAAATAAAACAGGCTGGGAGTGGAGTTAGAAAACCACAGTGCGCGGGTCGTGTGGGGCTTGGTGACATTGTGGGATGTGGTGGAAGGACAGTGGGTGACAGCCTGCGTCTAAGAGGTGGTGGGGGTGAGTGAGAAGATCAAAACTAAATTTAATACGTAGTACATGAAATACAGTTTAACATCTGGGGAGCTCTTCCACCCCACTGGCAGCACCCACTGACGGCGGGAGCGCCGGTCTGGAGTCACGGGCCACCAGGACTGAAGGGGCCAGGGACCTGGGTGCGTGTCACCTTGAAAAGGGTCAGGCACTCTTGCATGAAGTGGCGCAATCCTTACAGATTGCCGTGAGAGGTTGGGGTGGCGGTCCCCGATGTGTGTGTAGTAGTGGGAGTGAAATTGTGATTATTATTATCACCCAGTGCTTTGTACAAGAAATTAACTAGTAAGGATTTGCAGCACTGACTTAACGAGCGGAGGCAGCTAGAGAGCACAGCGAGGGGGCCTTGGGGAGACTGTCCCCTAGCTCCTGATGCGGCCTTTGGCCGCAGGCTCAGATGCCGGCCCGGCGGCAGCTCTGCACGCCAGCCTCTCCACACATGAGCTCAGGCCTCGGAGGTGAGTGGCACCCCCAACATGCACACCACCAGCTAGCAGGCAGTGGGGCTGAGCGGGACACCCTCCCTGAAATCTGCTGCTCGCACGCCTGCCCTCACTAACCCAGACTGCCTCCTGGCTGGGACGGGGCCATGTCACATCCCGTCCTTTACACCTGCAGGCCATAGCTTGTCTGCCCCTCAGAGCTTGGGGCTGTGAGGGACTCAGGAATGGAGAGCCCCCGGGAGGCTACACCAGCCCTCCTGTCCCCACAGCTACCCCCTTTCTCCCTGGGGTGAACTGGCAGCCAGCTGAAGGGAAAGGAGGCAGCAGGAGAAAGCCAAAGCTCCAGGATCTAGCAGTGACTCCCAACACCACTCTGGATTAACGCCCAAATCCCAAGTCACACGCAGAGCGCTTGTGTCTGGTGTTTCGTCCGCTGCCTCCCTCAGGCAACTCACAGCCAGTCACACAAAGCCACCTTTGCAGAAGACACCACCTCTCACAGGCTTTTTTTGTGTGTGTGGGAAAAGCTGCCACCAGGCCTCCCAAAACCCAGCTTTGTCACCTTCAGAACCTACCTCACATACAAATGACCAACCAGTAAACTACGGAACAGACTCTCAGCCTCAACATGAATTCCTAAACATGCCAATGAGACGTGAGATCCGTTTTGCCCAACCGACTGGCAAAGACAGGACGCTCTGCGGCCGTCCACATGCTGCTGGGCACGTGGGGAGCAACGAAATGTTTCTAGAGGGCGATTTGGCAACGTGTGTCAGCATTTCAAATGGACATAAGGTCATAAGGAAATGGGTAAATATTTGAGATATGTATATATGTGAAAGGAATTTTACTGCACTGTTTATATACTTAACAAAACATAAATAACAAACACACAGAGAAAAATACACATACAGGGCATATATGAGCTACCTCTCAAGTCTAATGCCTCCTGCAGGAAGCCCTCCTGGATGGCCCCAGGCTGTTTGGTGCCTGTGTCCCTGACCTCCTCTGAGAGTATTTTTCCACCTCACCGTGCCCCCAAGTGACACAGCTGGTTTCCCCATCAGAATAAGAGGCCACTGGGAGCAGGGTCTAAGTCTCCTTGGAGGCTGGCCTGCAGCTCCCAGCACACAGCCTCCACATGATAAGAAGGGGGTGGATCCCGTGGATAGAAGGGAAAGAAATTTCTAAAGTAACCAATGTACCACTTTGCCTTGGGTGAGCTCTGGTTGGGACCCTTTGCTCTGTCGGGTGCAGACGGTCTTTTGTCAGGAGCTGCGATGCTGGCTCTCTGCCTGCAGGCAGAACTGTCCCCTAGCTCAGAAACAGCCAGGCCTCCCTCAACTCTGTGCACCCCGAGACCCAGCAATTCAGGCAAGGGGTACACGGATATTTCTGGCCTAGATGTGCTCACTCAGAGCAACATTCTGGGAGGCTACTGCTTTGCCTGTGACAGGGCACAGGGCCAGCAGGAGTGGGCAGGGAGGAAGAGCAGCAGTGGAGCGCAGCAGGTATCCAGACACCCCCTGCAGACTGTCATTCCAGACACCCCCCTGCAGACTGTCATTCCAGACACCCCCTGCAGACTGTCATTCCAGACACCCCC
>NW_004567134.1:11641894-11662142 GCF_000260355.1 Condylura cristata | reverse complement strand
ACCCCCTGTTGATTGTCATTCCAGACACCCCTGCAGACTGTCATTCCAGACACCCCCTGCAGACTGTCATTCCAGCTCCCTACTCTCTGGAAGGGGCATCTAGAGTTAAGCGGGTGCAAACCTTCAGGAATTTTCAGCAGAGTGGCCTTGCAGAGGAAAGGGGCGGGCCTCTTAGGGGATGCACAGCACGCTATGGGCTGGCCCAGGAGGGCAGAGCTCTTGCTGCCTTGGGCGAGGTTGGGGCTCCTGTGCCTGAGTCCTCCCCCCTGGACACCAAGGGAAAGGTGTCCCCTGGCTGCTCCTGGCTCTTACAGAACAGGAAGGGGGTTGGGCAACTGTCCTGAGCATCTGTCAGTGGTGTGCAGCCTGCCTGCCCTGCGCAGGAAAGAGGTCTGACACCAGGGCGGCTGCCCCCTTGCACCCCACATGACCCCTCATCTGTCAGCACTTGCTTGGGTCCTCCAACTTCCTTTGAGCTGGCAGCCTCAATTCCCAGACTACAGCTTCTGTCCTGAAGTCACCCTGTCCCAAGGTATGAGCCTCCCTGTCCTCCGGGGCACCCGGAGACACAGGACGCACAGGTGCGAGGGGCTGGGGCCAGGAGCTGTGAGCCTCGGGCCCAGAGGAAGGAAGTACTGGAGCACAGCGGACTCAGGAGCAGCATCCGTGCAGAACAGGCCGGGAGACAGGCCAGACAGCTGAGAGGCACAACCGTAGCCAGGACAGGTGGCCCGCGCCTGGGCCCCCTCGCCATCAACTTCCTGTGAGGAAAGGCTGGGCCCTGCCGCACTCGGGGTCCTCTCCACAGTCAGCAGTTCCAAGCCAAGCTCTGCCAATTCTGATGTCTCTTTGGCCCAGATTCCCTCCTAGAATATCTTTGATCATCACTTGTGTTCACGCGTTCTGGGATTTCTCTAGGAACCCTGAGCATCTATTCTGTATGTGAGGTCCACACTGCTGTCCTCCACACCTAGAGGTCTGCGCCCCAAATTTCCCTGAGCTTGTTTCATGGCCTCTTTTAATTACCTTGAGCACTGTTATTTCTGACACTTACAGCCTCTGCCCCCAACCCCATTCATATGTTGAAGTCCTAATCTTCAGTGTGGCTGCATGTGGAGACTGGATCTCTTAAGGGAGTAGCTAAGTGAGGTCATAGGGATGGAGTCCTGATCCTGTAGGGTGAGTGTCCGTATGGAAGAGACCCAAGAGAGCTCTCTTTCTCGCTCTCTTTCCCCTCCTTCTCCCCTCCCCAAACACACAAAGGGAAGTCTATGTATAATAGTACACACACACACATACACACATGTGCGCATGCGCGCCCGTGTATTTATGAATACATGTATACAGGGAGGGAGAGAAAGGGGAAAAAAGAGACAGACGGAAATTCCACAACCTGCCCAGTTACAACTTAGACAACTAAGAAAGCCAGAGGTGTAGTTAAGCCCAGAGGGAGGCCTGCGAATGGGAGCCCGATGCCCAAGGAGAGGGAAGGTGTCTAGCCCACCTCAAAGCAAGCGCGTGCCCCTGTCCTCTGCATTTCTGTCCTCCTCGCTGGAGAGGGGTCTTCCTTACCGTCTCCCACCTCAACTGCTAATTCCCATGGCAACAGCCTCACAGATGCACCCCAAATGTTTTCCAGCCACACTGGCATCCCTCAGCCAAACCAAGTTGGCGCATAAAGCTGACCACCATGGCACACGAGGACACAGGACGGTGGTAGCCATCTAGAAAGCAGGAGGAGAGACCGCCTGGGAGCCAGCTAGCCGGCAACTTGGTCTTGCACTTCCAGAACTGTGAGAAATAACTATGTGTGGCTGAAGCCGTCCAGGCTGTGGTACTTTGCTGCTGGACACACTTTGCCGACAAGCCCATGAACCCTATTCTGTGCAGTTTTCTGAGTGGTCGCTCAGAGCCAAGAATGGCTGTGGTCTGCCTCTTGGAGCAGGTGTGGAGTGGGGAGCCTGGCTCCTGCAGGTGGCTGCCTCACAGACACTCCACGTCCCTCATGGCCTCTACCTCGCCTCAAAGCTCCCTCGACAGAATGCAGGGATCGTCACTCCTGGCTGTGGTAATTCTATGAATTTCCTTCCTGGGAAGGGGACCTGTCAGCATGTTCCCGCTGTGTGCATCAGCCTAGCGCTCGGTCGCCCGTGGGGCGGGCCCCTCCTCCAGGGAGCCCCACGGAAGGCTGCTGTTTCCTTGTATGTCGGTCGTCTTTTTAACATCCTTGTGTTTCCTTCCAACCTCTAAATCTGTATTTCTGATACTTAGCGGGAGAGTTTGTGCAGGCTTATTTCACTGTATGCTTTTATTTTGAAAACCTCAACCCTACCCAACTTGAACAAGGGCACAGTTAAGTACCCACTGCACTTCACCCCGATCCGTCACTCAGAGGACCGCACCATGCACACACACGCAAACTTTCTGGCTTAAGTTATGTGAGCCAGCTTCAGTCACCAGGACACTTCACGTACACACTTTGGCTGCGTCTCCTATGAACAAGAATGTACTGATAGTCTATGGAGACTCTCGTGACCTTTCACATTCAGTAGAACATGTTTCTAATATGTGATCTTTATTCCATGTTGCCTAATTGTCCCAAGAATGACCTCCCAGCCCAAATCCAGGACTCGGTCATGGATTATACACTGTGTTTGGTTCACATGGCTCTTCAGACTCCCCTTTCTTTGGCCTTTCATGATAGCTGCTATTTTTGAACAGTTCCGGACAGTTGTTTTGGAGAACAGTCCTTAATTTGGATTAGAATGATCATTTCCTCATGATAATATTCAGGCTAAAAATTCTTGGTAGAGAAGTGACCTAAGGGAGATCGTGCCCTGCTCACATGTCCCGCCACTGGGGAGACAGGAAGGTGGTGACAGTGATTCCTCTGTTGTAAAAGTGCCATAACAGATACATTTCCAGAGATGACTATGGCAACGTCTCCTGTCCCATGTGCTTTATTCATAATGTGAAATGACACACACACTTCTCCCACACTGCTCTCCAACTCTATAATTTTGTCATTTCCAGAGCATGATAGAAGTAGAATCACACTAATTAACATGGGCTTTTTCACTCCACACAATGCCCTGGAGATTCATCCCAAATTCATCTTTGCATCAACAGTTTTTATTGCCTAGTAATATTCTATGTGTGGATGTACCATGTTGTTTGTTGTTCACCTGCTGAAGAATATTTAAGTTGTTTTGAGCTTTTGGCTGTGATGAATAAAGCTGCTGCTATGTGAACTTAAGTTTTCATGGAAAAATGCTAAAAGATATCAATGCATGTTTAGCTTTATAAGAAATTATTATATAAATATATAAATAGTATAGATATCTAAATAGTCATATATAAATAGCATGACTATTTCCAGAGTAGTCATACTATTTGATACTCCTGCCAGTAATGCTCCAGTAACCCCGCTTCTCCATATCTCTTTCCAGTGTTTAGGGGTGTCACTTTTTCTTTCTTTGCTATCCTGTCAGTTGTGCAAAAATAGCTACTTGTGGGTAGATAATGTGCCTATCTTGAGTGGTTAATAGTATTGAATGTCTTTTCAAGTGTTTATTTGCCATCTCTATAGCTGCTTGGTAAACTCTGCTAAGAGAGTTTTTTTTTTTTAACTGCTTTTATTTTTACTTTTTACTGGTAAGTTTTGAGAGTTCTCTAGGTAGACAGATAGTAATCATTTGTTTGACATGTGATTGGCAAGGATTTCCTCCCATTTTGAAGCTTCACTTTGCATCTTATTAACAGTGTCTTTTACAAAACAAAATAATTTAAATTGATAAGGATCCTTGTAGCAGTTGATCTTGTGTCTTGTGACCTTATTAAATTCATTTGTTAGTCCTAGGAGATTTTATTTTATTTATTTAGTTTAGAATTCTTTATGTAGATGAATGTGTCATTTGCAAATAGACAAAGTTTTATTGCTTCCTTTCCAATCCATATTGCCTTCAATTTCTCTTTCTTGTCTAGCTGCAATATTTAGAACTTTCAGCCCTGAGTTAAGTAAGATGGAGAGAGCAGACAGCCTTGCCTTCTGCATGGTCTTAGAGGGGAAAGCACTCAGTATTCCATCATTACATATGATGTTAGTTGTAGGGTTTTTCTACCTGCTCTGTAACAAGTTCAGGTGGGTCCCTTCTATTTCCTAATTTGCTGAGTTTTTATCATTAATTTTTTTTCTTTCATTTGTTGATATGATGAATTTCACCTCACTGATATACAAATGTTGGCTTTGCCTTGCATACTTGGTATAACCCCACTTTATCTACACATGGTGTGTAATTCTTATTGCATATTTCTGGATTTGGCTTGCAAATATTTCATTGAGGATTTTTGTGCCTAAGTTTATGAGAATTATTGGTTTGTAGTTTTGTCTTTGTGTTGTTTCTGGTATCACTATATACTGGTCTCATAAAAATAGTTGGGAAGTTTGCCCTACTCTTCTATTTTCTGGGAGAGATTATATAAAATTGGTTTTAATCCTCTTCAACGGTTTGGTAGAAATCTCCAAGAGAAACCATTTGGGCCTGGAGGTTCTTTATTATGGAGTTTTAGAATCATGAAGTCAATTTCTTTAGTGGTTACAGGCTGTTCAGGTCATCAGACTCATTTTGGTTGAATTTTAGTAGTGTGTAGTTTTCAAGGATTTGGCTCATTTCTTCTATGTTGTCAAGTTTATGAGTGTAAAATTGTTCATAGTATTTCTTAATTCCCTTTTAATGACAGTGGAATCTGCAGGGGTATAACCTGTTTCAATGCTGATATTGGTGATTTGCAACTTCTCTATTTTTATCTTTCAGTCTTGCAGGATTTTTTCCAAGAACCAGATTTCTGTTCACTAATTTTATTGTTTTCCTGTTTCAATTACACTTATTTTTGTTCTTACGTTTACTACCTTCCTTCTGCTTGTTCTGAGCTTATTTTACTCTTTTTTCTAGTTTATTGATGTAGAAACAAATTTAATTAGAATTTTTTCCTCTTTTCTAATCAAAGAATTTATTGCTATACATTTCCCATTTCAGTAATGCTTGTGCTATACCCCATATATTTTGATATGTTGATTTCATTTTATTTTAATTTGTTAGGGTTTGTTTTATGGCTCAAGATATAGTCTATCGTGGTTCCTTCCACCAGTGCTTTGAAAATACGTATTCTGTTGTTGCTGGAGTATTCTTTAAGTGTCAATTAGATCTGTAAGTTGGCTGTGTCATTTAGATCTAATATCCTGATTTTCTGTCTAGTCCTCTCAGTTACTTATATCCCCAGATATTATTTTAGATTTAGCTATTGGTCCTTTAAATCCTGTCATTTTTGTTTCAAGTATTTTAAGAATCCATTCTTTAGTATATACACATCTAGGATTGCTCTTCTTCCCAGTGGCTTGATAATTCTGTCATTAGATAAGTACTTCTTTGTAGTAAGTTTCTTTGCCATAAAGTACTTTAGATATTAGTACAGCCACTTCTATTTTTTTTTAAAAATTATTTATGTATGCCTATAAGAGCTGGGGTTTAGACCAGCGGCGCAGGGGGTGAGAGGATTCACCAGAGACAGAATGAGAATGAGGAGCAGAACAGGCAGAACTATTTAAATATACTGCTGAGGGGAGCAGGAGCAGGACAGGAGGTTTACTGCTCTATGTGGGTCACCTCCCTGGCCAGGTATAGAACTCATGCTGCAGTGGCTGCAGATAGCTTCACAGTGCTGTGACTTATTCTGCTGCATCACCAGGGAGGGCCCCAGTCACTCCTATTTTTTATGTCAATGTTAACATGATTTTTTCCCCCACACTTTTATTTTCAACCTGTATTAGTATACTTGAATTGGGTTTCTTACAGACAGGTGTGTGCTTTTGTGTTTTAAATCTAGTTTGGCAATCTCTGTCTTTTAATTGCTGTATTTAAGGTATTATATTTAGATTATATATATTTAAGGTAATTATTGGCATATTAGTGCTTAAGTCATCCATTTTCCATTCCCTGTTTCTTGTTCTGTTTCTCTTTTCCTGACTTACTGTAAGCTATATAAACATTTCATAGGACTGCATGTTGATTTTTTAACAGTATTTTTGAATATATTACTTCATCTGTAACTTGCCACAATCTGCTGGTATCAAAGTTTTATCACTTAAGAAAGAAGTATGAAAACCTTACTTCTACTTAGTTTCTTTTATTCATAGCACTTTCTATCTGGTTTGAGCATTTTTTTCTACATACATTTGCATAGTGTAATACAATAGTATTGTATCTTTTTGTTTCAACCATCGAACATGGTTGTTAAAACTCTAGATAATCCATTTATCCATATTTTTGTTTTTACTGTTGTTCATTCCTTGTTATGTTTTAAGATTATATATCACTTCCTTTCTGTTTGAAAAGTTACCACAGCCATTTAAGGGCAGACTGACTAGCAAAAATTCCTCTTAGTTTTCTGTAATCTGTGAATTCCTTTACTTCTATTTCATTCCTAAAGAATCATTTTGCTGGATACAGAATTCATGGTTAACATTTTTTCCCTTCCAGCACTTGAAAACTGTGCCACATCTTTCTAGTCTCCATGGTTTAAAATGAGAGTCCACTGTCATTCAAATAAGTGCTGCCTTATAAGTAAAATGTTGGATTTCTCTAATGACTTTCACAATTTTTCTGTCTTAATTTTCAGAGGTTTCATCATTGTGCACTAAGGTGTGGGCTTATTTGGGTTTACCCTCTTTGGGTGTTTCTCAGCTTCTTGAATAAGAGCCTTCATTGCACTATTTTGGTCTGCATGGTTCATCTGAGGCCACTGGGCCTCTACTGATCGCTGTTTCATGCTGCCTACAAGGCTAGAAAGTTCTACCCCAGTCTGCAGGAGTCAACCTGGATGTTTCTCTTATCAGGAATCCTTTGGATTCCTCTCTGCTTCCATTCAAACCCACCCCCCTCCATTCCACTCACATTCCTCAATCTGTTGAGTCCTTTGCCTGTTCTCCTGTAACACTTATTGATCCCGTTTTTTTTTTCTTCATACTTTCCTCACAGCTCTTATTCTTCCTCCAATCATTAACATTATCTGAGATCAATCTAAAAGAATTTTAGATGTTAAGGGTGTCTACCTTAATGGAACAAATGTATTCTGTTAAGAGTCTACTGCTGTAAAAGGATTTCTGAGCTGTGAATCCTATTTTCCAATGAAATGCAGTTCCCTCCATGAGGAGAAAGGTGGTCCTAGACTGGAATTAAGACCACATTAAAAAGAGCTGCCTATGTTTTAAGATCACATGTTCATGAGGGAAGTAAGATACTGTCAATGGAACACTGCTCACAAACCATAAAATGTTAACAATTATACTCAACCACACTTTTTTAAATGTCACAAAACACAAATACCAAAATGACAACATAACACTGTCACAGTTCTGGCAGGCTAATGTGTCACCTCACACACAGCTCCCACGTACAGGCAAACATTGCCGCAGACTTGGCAATTTAGCTGTTTCTTCTCACTAGACTCTGAAACCTTCACGCTAGCTCTGCTCCTAAATACCTTGCTGCTGTTCCTTGTATCATCTGAACTCACCAGGCCACTTGCCAAGCACCCACCCCCCACCCACCCTCATACTGCCAGTAACTTTTGCTTCTGGATACTGGGATTGGTGAAAACTTGATTAGAAAGCAGGTTTCCCTCAAAGTTGGCTGGGAGCTCGTTTTCATTTCCTCCACAAGTCATACAACATTTCTTGGATATCTACCAAGCAGCAGGCCGGCTGAGCTAATACAAGTACGGCACAGTGACCATGACGAGGGAGGACTCAGGAAGTGCTGTCGGTCCAGGGCAGGCAAAGGCACTAAAACAGCCAACAACCAGCAAATCAACAACTGTCTAAGAGACAGTCTGTTGATCTTACAGACAGCTGCTGCTCCCACCGGTCTATCCAAAGTATTTGCCAAATCCAACCACCTTAAAAGCGACAGTGAAACCACCTTGACTCTTCCTAGGAGAAGAGCAGAAAGTCTGGGGCCTGCAGGATTTTATGGTGATATTCCTTAGTAAGAATCTGTGACAGAGCCCGAACTCCTTACACTCCACAGCATTCCAAATAAAACAAAATCCAGAGCAGGGTTTTTAAGAATCCCTTTCATGAGCTATTTAACTCAGGCAAATAACCTAACTTCTCTGTGCTTGAGTTCAAAATCTGGCATGGAGAGAGGCTAGGGATCCTGAAACAGCACTAAGCTGTTCATTTATTTATTTTTTAAAGATTTATTTATATATACAGGCCAGAGGTGCAGGGATGGTGAAAGGATTCACCAGAGACAGAGAGGGGAGCAGAACAGGCTGACTGACAAGTACACTGCTGAGGGGGGCAGCAGGCAGGTCAGGAACAGAACAGGAGGCAGATCGATGAAATACACTTCTGAGGGGAACACCAGGCAGGTCGGAGAGGTCTGCTGAGCCATGTGGATCACCTCTGGGGCCAGGGATCGAGCTCATGCTGAAGCAGGTGCAGGGAACTTCATAGTGCTGCCCTTTAACCCGTTTGTGGCCAGATCGGGGTTTGCTTAAAGCTGCACCAGGTAGAACGCTATCAAGCGTGCTCTCCAGAAGCTCCAGAAGCCACAACATTGCTGGTTTAGAATGTCCCAGGAGGCCCCAGGTGGCTTTCAGGTACAGAGTGAGCTGTGTACCTTGCCCCCTCAGGTGGGCCTTAGTGGCTGCTGGCCAGTGGCCAAGTCCTTACCTCTGAATGGAGTCTGCGGGGCCTGGCTCCCTGGGTGGGCAGGCACACAGAGCTATCTGGCACCCCCAGGCCTCCACTAGGCGGGGGATTCTGCGCCACAGAGTACCATTTTCCTCCCCCTTTGTTTTCCTGCTCTCAATTCTGGTTATCTGGTGCTGTGATGAGTGAGAAAGAATCACTTCCTGACCTTGAGCTCAAATTAGGACAAGAGGCAGACGAACATCAGGATGCTGTGGGCAACACCGGGGCTCTGAAAAACCTGGGCTCAGCCAGTAGGTCCAGAGAGGCTTCCTGGAGCAGGAAATAGCTAAGCTGAGTCTTAAAGGGGTGCAGGAGTTGACCAGGTGAAGCACAGGAGGAGGGGAGCACATTTCAGTCGAGGCCCCAAAGCAAGCACCAAATGTAACCCAAAGCTGCTTCTGCTGGTGGTTGGGGGGCAGGGGGGGGGGCAACTACGAGCAAACAGCCAGGATGACACTGAGGCCCCAGGACTCCAAAGGACGAGCACCATCCTTCTGAGCAGAGGACAGACGGGGCAGTTTATGACAAGGAGAAATCTGGACTTTGAGGTGACCACAAAAGGCAAGACCACGAGGGACACCCAGATAGCAGATGCCGTGGCAGCCGAACTGTTTAGGAAGTGGGAGTGGGCGGACTGCGGTGAGTCTGGGGCAGGGAGAAGGGCCCGGCCGACCTCAGGTTTTCTACTGTGGAACTGGCCATTGAGCAGGTTCAGTGGGCCCTTTGTTGCACATTTCCAGAGCAGGGGAGGGTCTGTGTGATGTGTACTCAGGCAATGGTGAGCCCGCCGCATGAAGCAGGTGCCACCAGTGGCCTCCCACAGCTCAGCCCACCCCGCCCGTCCTGTGGTTGTGGCACAAGATGGGAGCGCCTGGATATGGGTTCTGTGAGATTTCCTCAGGAATTAACAAAGCCATTCGCATTCTTAAGGCTGCTTCTTTCAGGCTCGACTTTCCTAGGGAAGCTTCCAGCAACTCAGGGCCAGAGGTAAACGCTGGGCCAACAGCACTTGGAAAGGCACACCAAGGAGCTCCGGCCTGCAGGCTCCCAGAGAGGGGGCCTGAGCGGCTGCGAGCTCAGCACATGAACCCTTCCCAGCGTGAGACGCTGTCTCAGAGGGCCACAGCCTGGCCAGGGATTCAGGGTGGGCAGGGCCACATGGCTGCCCCTGCTGGGCTGTGGGCCATTTCCACTGCTGAAGGCTTATCTTCCTGCCCTTAAACAGATAAACAAATCACAGCTTACATGGTGGAGGCAGGCCCGAAGATTCTGTAATCAGCCAGCCCCAGGTGCAGCTGGCCACGGCACCACTGGCTGGCTGTGTGGCCTTGCACGACTCCCTGCAGTCCCTGGAGTCCCAGTTCTCACCCGTCAGATGGAAGCAGCTGCCTCCGCCTTACAAGCCCATGCCACTGCAGCCCAAGGGAGGGCCTGTTTCTGCAGCACTCAGCTAAGCAGCTGCAGGCGGTCACCTGAAAGCTGCTGCCCGAGGTGGCAAGGCCACAATTTTGAGGGAAAAGCCATCCCATGTGTTTGGGGCAGTGACAGCTGCCAGGGCCTGCAGAGGCCAGCGAAGCGGCGTGCACAACCAGAGGCCTTATCACCCTGCTCCAGCCAGGCCAGCCCTGAAGATTAGGTTCCCCTGGCTGACCAACCTGAACCAGCCCTCGACCAACCTGAACGAGCCCGCAGCTGCACGGGCCTCTTGCACCCCAGATCAACAGCGGTGGGGAGGACAGGACACCAAGCACACTCTAGGTCTACCTGACCTCAGACCATGACTCTCACTCTCACTCCCGCCTCGAATCTCACTCTGCCAGCACCAGGGGCCGGCGGTATCCATGAGGCATGCAGTGAATAATGGACTTGAAAGGAAGACAAATGAAGCAAGGCGGGGAGAGGTTTGGGGAGACAGTGGGGGGAAACAACCAGCCTTGTACTTCACGCACTTGAGCGAGCACCAAGTCTTGCTCAGGCAGCACAGGCCGCCGCTCTCGGACCACGCAAATGCTCTGCACCCTAAACTCCTTCGTCACCCATGACACCCAAGATGGGCAGAGCGACGGGAGAGGCGCAAATGTGCCGATGGCCGTGGCTATGCATCGATCGATGTCCATGCCAGCAGCGGGCACAACTGCCCGGGAGTGGACTTCCCCACAACCTGCCCCATCAGGAAAACACACATCTAACCTGAGCGCACAATACAAAGCACATGGCAGGATGAAGGCGGTGAGGACTGAGGGGCCGCGGGGGGTCCCTGGCCTCGCAGATCTCAGCTTCTCAGGGCTTCCTGAGACATTCAAATCCCAGCAATGTCACGGGAGGGGCCGCTGTGACCGAAGACCTCCAGGGCTTCTGGAGAGCACGCTGATAGCCTTCTAGCTGGCGCAGCTTTAAATAAACTCAGATCAGCTTAGCCCTGTTTCAGGGTCCTTAGCCTCCTCCCATGCCAGAGTTTGAACGCAAGCACAGAGAGGTTAGGTGACTTGCCCAAGTTAAACAGTTCGTGAAAGGGCGCCTTCTCCCGGGAAAGGAGGCGCGGTGATGTTATCCGCCAGAGGGATATCTCATTTGGCCCCTAGGCTTTAGACAACAGGATGAAATCTGTACTCCCTAAAGAAACGAGGTCTGGTCCTTGCAGAGAGAGGCCACATGATGTGATCTCAGAGCTCCTGGCAGTTCAGGAAAGGGAGGGTCTGAAGGGGCAAAGAAACAGTCCACAGTATTCCAGATTCTTCCCCACGACTAGAAAGCGGCAGATTAGAACCACTGGTGCGCGCTGGCTCAAACGCCCACTCCAGGACCCACCCAGACCGGGGCGCTCCGGGGCAAACCTGCAATCTGGGCCCTCAGGCCGCCGGTCTCGGACCACGCAAATGCTCTGCACCCTAAACTCCTTCGTCACCCATGACACCCTCAGGCGGTGACGAGGACCCGAAAGCCAAACCAACAACGGGGTCTCCCAACCTCCCAAGACCAACATTTTGTGCTGGATCATCCCGTGTCATGGGGCCCGCGGGGCACTGCCTGCTGTTCCACAGCACCCCTGACCTCTGCCCTGCAGATGCCAAGCACCCGCCCCAGCCATGATACCCATATGTCTCCACACAACGCCAGATTCCTCTGGAGGCAAAATCACCCCTGAGCTCTAGAAAGAGAGAGCAGCGTACGGACTAGTCTTTAAAGTCACATTTCAGCAAAATACAATCATGAATGATCTTAGTGAGGGGAACGGGATGGCGAGCTGTGCGCCCAGTGCCCCGAACGCACCGCACAGGCCTGCTCGACACGCCTGGGCGCCCTACAACAGCAAGTCAGTCCTCTGAGGGAGGAAGAAGTGTGATTCCAAGTGTGCAGAGATGATTTCTGCCCTGTGCTCCTGGAAGTGAGATCGTGAGGATGGTTGACTCCGAGAGTCTCGAGGCAACTGTAGAGGGCACTTTCCCAGAAGCACCGCCCCTGACCAGCCGTGGACACTAAGGACTGGCCCACGGCTGCAGAAGCAGGGTCAGGAGAGCTGAGGCCCAGGCAAGCCCAGCCGTTTGGAAAATGCTAAGGATAAAAAAAAAAAAAAGAGGCTTTTAAAATTGGATTAGGAGCGATAGGAACAAGAAGTGATAGGCCCATATTGGGGTGAAAGGTGGTCAGTTAACAGATGATGGAGAGAAAGAACTACTAAACTCCCATTTTCTATCAAGGAGAACAATCTTCAAACTGAAAGGGGTGAATCAAACACTGATATGAGGGAATTGAAACGCAAGTCGGGGAAGATTGTGAGAGAACATCTAGTCACACTAAATGAATTCAAATCTCCTGATCCAGATGAATCACATCTCAGCTCCGAATTAACTTACCGAAGAGACCTGCTCATTGCTGGCAATCTCCCGAATACAGAGAAAATGGGAAGATGCCCAAGACAAGACAATGTCCAATTTAGCAAAGAGGGAAAAAGGCAGATTTTTGCAAACTATAGATTGATGATCCAGAAACAGATCCTTGACAGAATTCCTCGGTCTCAGAAACCTAAGTGCAGATAGCCGGCAGGCAGTCCTGGCGGGGGCGGGAAATGATCAGTCAGCCCCAGCACCCCGCTTCTGTCACAGAAGGTGGGGGCGATGCCGAAAGTGAGGGGGGCACTGCCCGGTGAGGCTCCGCCCGCAGCTGTGCAGTGAGGAGGAGCGAGCAGCAGAGGCCAGCGGGCGGCGCTCCCGTTCTGCCGAGGCTCCAGTGTGTAAACCGTCCTGACCACAGAGCAGGGCCCTTCCTTCCTGCTCAGAACCTTTACTGATAACTTGGGGTGTGGGGGGGACAGGCTGATCCAATCTGCAGCTGACACGGAGCTCAGAGGGAGAGTGATCCACTGGATGGGTCACAGAATCAGACACCAAACAGAATTTCAAGAGCCAAAGAACAGCCCCGATCATTCTAATGAGATGAGAATGACCAGGGACGTGGCGAAGGCCTTGTGCTTGGGGCCTCATAACACTGGCCTTCTGCCTCAGGACAGAGGAAACATGGCTTCCCCACCACGCACACAAGGTGACCCAGCCAGTGAGGGGAAGCCGCTCACCGAGGCCTCACTCAGGCAGCGAGCCCCGGCGGATGGTCCCGGGAGACAGGGAGGGCGGTGGCACAGGCCCACCCGCCCACCAAACCCACGTCAGCCTCCACTTCCACAGGCCCACGCCCACAGGGACAGAGACAGACTAGAAAGGTCCAAAGGAGAACTGCTAGGTCACCACCTGCGAAGGCTTCTGAGAGAGCAGGGCGGGCTCTGACTGGAAGGACCTCTGTGACACGCCACACAGGCTCGTCCTGCGCAGCTCCCAGGGCTGAAGGAGAAGCAGCCGGCTGGGTCCATACAGCGCCGACCTCCACATATCGTTAACAGGATGAACCGCCTGAGGAGGAAGAAACCCCCGCAGAGAGCTACACACACGAGACTGGCACATTCAGCGTCCTCTCGCCAGTCCTAGCAACAATCCAAGGAGGTCCCTGGCACCATTCCCTGAGGAGCGAGGACTCTGGGCTCAGCCATGTTAACTGATTTGTCTAAAATCATCAGTTAGCAAGAGCTGAGTGCGCCCCAAGTGTGACTCTGAATCTGGTGCCTTTCCAACCTGAGGGTCCCTGCAGGGGCAATAACCTCCAGTTGGGGGACAACTGGAAAACACCCTCATCAGGTAAGTCCCTCTGCAGGAATGCTGATGGAGATCGACAGTGGGTATGCAAGGGCTTCATACGGCCATAAACACCATCCCTGAATTAGTAATAAGAAAATACAAATAAATGCAATTCTACAACTTACAAAAATGAAAATGGGGAAGAGGGAGCTTTTCAGCTTATCACTGAAAGATTTGAAATGCCTAAGTGCTAATACCTGTATCTACAAAGCTAAAAGTAACAGAACCAGGAAAAAGAACCTACAATCCAAATAACAATTAGCAGTTAATATCCATGTTACATAAAGAAGTTGTGTATAATGCTAAGAAAAAAGGCCCCCTGTCTAACAGGAAAATGGAGAAAATGTATGACATAGCAGTTCTCAAATGGAGAAATTTAAGAGGCCAGTCAGCTTATGAAAAGATGCCTGGTCATATTAATAGTTAATGCAAAATTTTCAAGGCTGAGAAAAGCCTATGATGGTACAGATGTGACTCAGAAGCCCCTTGTGTTGGAAGATCTTTCTAAAGAGAAATTTGGATGTATCCATTAAAATGAATTGTTGAAGACTGGAAATAACCCGAAGTGCCTGTTAACAGGAAGCTGGTGAAGGACATGACAGTGATCACCATGCAGTCTCTCAAAGGCGTGAAGTCGTTCCGACGTGCAAGAGAGCTCGGAGCAAAGTTGTCCGGATGCACGGCCAGGGGCAAGGTGTAAGCAGAGAGCAGTCTAAACTATGACCCGCCTGTGCACACAAGCTCTGCCTGCCGGCCCCAGCAGGGCTGACGATGCAGGAGTGCGGGACAGACGGGGGGTGTGCGACACGCACAGGCACGCACCCCTTCAGGAGCAGGAGAGCGCGCTACGCATTCTTTCTACCCCGTTTCTTTCTTTCTAACAGGAACAGCCTAAAGCAACTCAACAGAGTGAGGACAGGGAGCCAATGGCGCAGGTATACACGGTCACTGGAAGGATTAGCTGGGCTAATTCTGCTTAGTTGCGGAAAGAAGGCTCATGAGAGACTGAGCTTTGAAAGGGTTACCACACAGTGTGTACGGTTAGGATCCCATTTTTGCAAATATTCTAACAAGACCAGTATTCCCTAAGAGAAGCAGGTTTGCACAGCG
Source organism: Condylura cristata (assembly GCF_000260355.1). Classification (NCBI taxonomy): domain Eukaryota; kingdom Metazoa; phylum Chordata; class Mammalia; order Eulipotyphla; family Talpidae; genus Condylura; species Condylura cristata. The sequence goes on along the minus strand of NW_004567134.1, from coordinate 11,647,094 downwards.
ACCACCAAGGTGTTAACAAGGGTGACCATTTTGGGTGGGGTGGGGGCTGGTCTGGCTGGTTCATTTCATTCTTTGGGCTTGGCTGCAATTTTTTTTCCCCACCGCAAACAGGTATTACTTAATAATTATGAGCACTCTTGAAAAAGGTGTTGCTGCCCCATGACTGGATAATTTCCAAGAAATCACACACCAGGGCAGAGACTTTGTCCTGGCTAAGAGGTCCTGGCTGCCCTGCTGGAGGCAGGGGTTGTCCTCGGGGATCAAGGCCATCCACCTCGTGGCACTTACCAGACACTGCCACAGGCTACTCTACGCCACAAGCCTCCCTGTCCCCTTGGGCCTACGCACTGTTTATCGAGCGTCCACCGGGCACTGAGCTCTCCTGAGGGCAAACAGTGAGTTAGGAGATGGTGCAGTCTGCACCGAGAACCAGCGAGGAGTGACCCGAAAAGACCTTCAGGTCGACCCTATGTCTGGGGAGAGCAGAACAGCCCAAGGCAGGCTGGGTGGGCTGAACACACACAGCCGTGCAGGCCAGGCCGAGGAATCCAGGCTTCCTCCTCCTGAGCATGGGGAGTCGCTGACGGGCTTTAGGAGGTGACGGCTTGCAACAAGTGAATGCCAGTTCATAGGTGGAGGGCCTGGCAACAAGGACCCCGATCGAGAGATGATGGCATTACTTCAAGAAGATCAGCAAGGGGCTGTCGAGGGAGCGGGGGATCAAAGGAAAGGAGCTAATAGCCCAGTGACGGGGACAGGGCACACTCAGCAGCACAGGGGGCGGCAGAGCACCTCAGGGAGCGGGCAGAGGGACCTCTCCAATTCCCTTCTCATCCCACCACCCCTAGGGGCAAGCGCCTGAGGAAATGCCCAAGGGAATTCCCCAAGGCAAGTGGAGCTGATGGAGGCTGGGCAGGAAGAGCTGGGAGGGAAGGCGCTGGAGAGGCCATGGAGTACCTATTTAATTAAAATTATTTGTTTAACTGGGTTTTTTTCCAGCAGGGATAGGTGCTAACCTGCATACATGACGGACAGGCACTTCTGGCTCTCCAACCTTTAAGTGCCTATTTAGGAGACTTAATGTGCTGGGGGAAAACCAACAGACAGTAGCCCTGGAGCAGGGCACGCTGCATGTTAATGCAGCTGCTGCCAGGAACAGTGCAGAAACCACTTCAAGAGGAGCTACTGATGGAGCCCGTGCTTAAAAGGACCCTGGCAACAATAATGGAGGGAACGGCATAAGTCGGCAGCAGAGAGCAGCATCTTAACCACAGAGACTAGCCCCGGTCTTGCACAATAATTTCATCTCTCCTAACGAGGTATACGTTGGGCCTCCACACAGCGTTCACCCTGCCATCTCTGGGCCGGGCTCAGTACAGTGAGGGGCGAGGGAACACGAAAAAAGGGGCTTTGCAACAGGTTTGTTGGGGTGCAAAGGAGGGGCAGAGCGAGGAGAGCCCCACAGCTGATAAGCCACCTGCCAGGTGTGGCGCCCGGGGGCTCCCATTTACACCAGGAGCAAACACTAGCCCTGGGAAAAGATATTTCAGGGAAAAAATGTTAAATCTCTGAGGCAAGCGAACTACACTGGAGCTACGTGAAAAAACATCCATACCTTTCAGAGACACCTGCTGAAGTCTGAAGGCGAAAGTCGGGCTCCCTGAGATTTGCTTAAAATACCTCAGCAGAGAACAAAAGAGAAAAAAGGGAGCGAGGTGAGTAAATGTGGAGAAACTGTCGAGACTGGGGTCAGGGACAGAGAGGTTCACTGTGCTACTGCACTGTCCTACTTCGAGTAAATTCCATTAGAGTAAGGTCACTGCAACACAGACAGCACCGCAGCCAGCCGTCAGCACCATCCGATGGCCAAGCACATGCTCCCCGCAGGCCTGCCAGGTGGGCAGCTCGCCCTGGCTGCTCCGAAGGGCCGGATCGCTTACGCGCCACTGCGAAGTCGGTCTCTTCAGCTGTAGGGGGGCTGGCAATGGGCCCCTCAGACAGCTGTCATGAGGATGCAAGGAGGAGAATGCCTGGCTCTGTCACTCTGCTCCTCCCGCTCCCAGTTCGCTGTGAAGGGGAAGGGTGAAGGAGGCAGTGGGGGTGAGGGGCTTGACTTCACTCTCTTGGGACACAGCAAATACCAGCTCCGTGTACCAAGAAAGCCCGCCTGGAGACTGAGAGGAAAGTTGATGAGCAGTGTCGTGTCAACACGTTTAGTTCTCAGTTCTGCCCTGCAGAGAGGAAGGCTTCCCACCCTTATTTTATAGTGAGTTCAAAAACCTGTCTAAAGTTTGGGCCTAAGTGTTATGGCCATCTCTCAACCCCTCTGGGTGTCCTCACTTTGTGGTAAACAACTCTTCCCCTTCTCCCCCATAAAACGAAGTGATAGAAGTTAGCACACAGCCATGAGGCATGCCGCCAGCTCAGCAGGGTCCCAGGAAGGCCTGGTCACAGGCGGAAAAAGCCATAGCCTCTCCAATTATGCAACAGAGAGGGGGCCCTGCTCCCTCCTCACTCAGAGGTGGGCAGGTGAGGGGCTGGTGCTGAAGACGGTGAAGGTAGAAAGTGTGGTGATGATGGGAGGATGTAACAGTGAAGGTGTACAGAAGGAGATCAGAAGAGGCGATGGAGGCAGTGATGACTAAGAGTAATCTAAATTCAGAGCCTGTGAGTAACCACTGTTCTCATCTCTAGTGGAAAACCCAAGATTCCTGGAGTCCTGGCTATTCTGTCAAGTAGCTATGTGACCTGTGGGGACTCGAGCAACAGCAGCGACATTGTCAGAGCTGGCTGGCAACAGTGACGGCAGCTACCTTTTATACTCCAGTATCATACAGCAGACTAGCTTCTATGTCGTGTCCTTTATTATCCGGAAATGTAATTACTACTGTCCCCCTTGTAAAGATGAAGACTCAAAGCTCAAGGGCTTAAGTGACTTGATCATGCCTACAAAGCCTGTAAGTGGTGAAGTTGTATTTCAAACCCAGGCGCCTCTAGATCTAAAAACTCAGAGCTTACTGTTACACCAAGCGATTCTCCACCACTCAGCTGCCTTGGGGCCGTCTTCTTATCTGTGAGAAGAAGTGGATCGGATCAATGGTTCTCTCTGTCTTTGTATCTTCCTGTCTCACTGATCACCCTTATCAAAGACCTAGGTCCCACCAGCACAGGTATAAAGGGCTGATTCTTGCTAAGGCCTTCCTAAATCTCTAAGCAACATGCTCTTTCACTTCTCATTTACAGTACGCTGTTGAAAACATGCAAAATGGTCATTGTTATGCTTGTACCATTACCAAAAAGTGATCATAGTGGGGTCACTGGTGTGTGGGTATCATTTAGCTCATCTGATGAAGAACTTCTGGACTCATTAATCCTGAGAGGCCTTCTGGACTTAGGCCAGCCAGCTCAGCAAGCAGAGATAGTTCGTCGTGACCATCAGGAAGCAGCTCCTTCCCCCTCAGGTCAGTTTCTTGCTAGACTATTTTTCAGGTTACTGTTACCTCCAAATTCCAGTGGCTCTAGCAGCTTCTCTGCTGACGTGCCACCCTGGGAGGGTCTGTCCACCTCAGCCTTGCATCCAGCACATTGAGTCCCTCTGACTGTCTACTTCTGACTATTTTAGGCCTGACACAGAGCGAGCCTATCCACAGAAATGCAGCTGGCCAAGCACGGTGCTCATGCACCAGGACACTGGAAGCCTGCTCACGTTGCAGACCAGGGCGACTCTGAGAACACTGCTCCCGTGAAGGCCACAGGCCGAAGGGCCTGCGACCTGGCTTCTCCTGGACACGCCCCCGTACACTACGATTCCTCCCCTTCCATGAATAATCTCAAGACGTCACCCCTTAAACTACTCCGACCGAAGTGCTCACAAGCGTATCTGTTTCTTTCCTACACTCCCACCTCTGCTGCGGACCCTAAATCCTCATGTAAGCCAGCTTCATTTCTCACTGCCTTCCTGGAGAGGCCGCCCAATGTGACTTATGTGTCCTAACAACGGCAAGCAGCCCCCTCCCAGCCCCACGTCTCCCTGACCTGCAGGGTCTGGCACTGTTGACCACCTTCTCCCCAACGTCTCCGGAGCCAGCTCTGGAGGCAGCATGCCGTCGCGTGAAGCACTCTGGGGGTCTGGCTCCATCGGTCGGCTGTCTGGCTTCTGGCAGCTCCTTTAACCCGACTCCCAGTTTCCTCATCAGCAAGACGGTCACAGAACCCAGTCCACAGTGGACTCGTGATAACCAGCATCAAAGCGCCTGGCACACGCACAGGCTCACCAACTTGTGTGGTATCTGCATCGCGGACACAGAACTTGGCCATCTGTGCTCCCCACCTCGCAGGTGTGTGTCCTCCCCAAGTGCAGGACCCCCTTGAGCCTTAATGGCACCATTATTCTTCTGGACATTCAACCTCAACTCTCCTCCAACTTACAGTCCTTCATCAACCGCCGACATCGTCCGGGAGGAAGGCCGTGCTCACGAAGCCATCGTCCAAGGCCTGGCACAGTCTGGCCCCAGCCTATTTTGACAGCATCACCAACACCCCCGCCCACCCTGTCATGTGGACCCCCTGACTGTCTCCACACGGATGCCCGCCTGCTCCGTGGCCTGCTGCTTCCCGCTCACTCCCCAGCACGGCTCCCATGGGAAAAGCCCTCCCCCTGGAACCCCAGAGCGTCACTGCTTCCTGCCACGTCTACTCACTTTCCTTTCTTGACTCCTGCAAACACTGACTGAGCACCTATTCTGGGCGACACTGCTTCCCTGGTCTTGGGGATGAGTCACCCTGGGAACCAGAACAGCGAGGGCTCTAAGGTCTCAGGCCCTCACAGTCTGGAGGTGGAGGCAGGCTCAGACGCCGACGGCGGGTGCCAACTCGGGACTGACGAGGACACCGTTCCAGAGAGTGCGGCAGCCCACGGCGGCACTCAACTTGCCGTTAAGCATAACAACCTGACAGCGATGAATTCTCACCGCGAGTCAGGTCCACAAGTCCCTGCATCTCCCCTTCATCACTTCTCCCCCAAAGGGCAACTGTTACTTGCTTTCTCCTCCCACAGTGAGTCTTGCCCTGCTCCGACATCAGAGGTGGCCGCCAAGGCGTGTGCTCTGTGAGCCTGGCCCTGTTGCCGGGTTCTGTTGGTGAAAGTCGCCCTGAGATGACCACCGGCGGGCCTCCTACTGCTCGGCCTCCTTCCGGGGTG
>NW_004567134.1:11628004-11641513 GCF_000260355.1 Condylura cristata | reverse complement strand
GACCTTCACTGAGATGACCACCGGCGGGCCTCCTACTGCTCGGCCTCCTTCCGGAGTGGACCTTCACTGAGATGACCACCGGCGGGCCTCCTACTGCTCGGCCTCCTTCCGGAGCGGACCTTCACTGAGATGACCACTGCTAGGCCTCCAGCCCGCTGATGGCTGGGGGCTGCCGCAAGCAACACCCTGCAGCACTTCTGCTAAACCCCGGGCCCCACGTGGTTGCTGTCAGGTACGGCAGGGCAGGCTGTAGGCGATGCCTATGGTCGGCTTTCACAGACACGAGGTGCCAGTTCCCCACGGCAGGGCCAGCCTGCAGCCCCCTCACCCACCCACCCGGTATCCGAGAGCCTGATTACACCACAGCCTTGCCAGCACTTGGTGGCTCCACTTGCCCTGCCTCTGCCCTCCCCAGGGTACACACTGGGATAGTCTAGGGGTCTACCCGCACTTGCTGTCCCTTTCCACCTGCTCCCGGCCAGTGAGCCATCTTCGGCCACAGAGTGTCACCACCACAGGCAACTCCTGTTCCTCTGAAGACTGGGGCCGCTCCTGTTTGCCTGAGCAGACCTGCTGCCGCTCCCAGCGCACCAGGCAGGGGCTGCCTGACGCCGTCCGTGAGGAGGCTGCAGGCTCGCGCGGTCTCCTGGCAGTTGTTCCTCAGAGAAGAAAGCCGGAGCCGCGGCAGAGAGAGGCTGGGGAGACAGGGATGAGTGCTCAGTGCTTAGAGTTGGGGTGGCGCGTGGAACCAAAGGGCAGGGTCCGGAAGGGAGATTTAATTACATTCTGTGGAAAAGCCTGAAATCTGGGAAGAACACACACACACACATTTCCGAGTTCCTCCCTTTCTCCCAGCCTCGATCAATTGAAATTAGACCTGGAAAACGCCCTCTCCGCTTTACAGCGGCTAACTTTGGAAAAAGTGAGGCCGTTTCAAAGGAGCTGGCCGGTCCCCCCAGGTCACAGGAAGCCAGCTCTCCCATCTGGTATCCTGATCCTCAGCACCTCCCTCCCCTCCCGAACAGTGTCATGAGGCAGGAGTCGCAATCGGTGGGATCATCTCTGGGCCTGGCATTTAGCAGAATTAAATTACCGTGGAGTTAATGAGCGGCTGTTAGAGGAGAGCCGAGAGGACGGCAAGTGAAGGGAGACTGACCGCCCCGTGGCAGGGGCTCTGGTGGCCGCTGCTCACAGCTCACTCACCCCCAAAGAATGCACAGGCTAGTCTTAATATTCTCACTTCAAAAATAAGGAAACCGAGGGGACGGGGCTTCAACAACTTGCTCAGAGTTGTGCCGTTGCTGAGGCAAAACAAGCACTGAGACAAAGCTCAGGGCTCCCAAACCTACTGCTCCCTCACCCCAAACCACTTGGTCCCAAGGTCAAGGGCAGAAAACAAGTCCTTGGCCAGCCAGAGTGGGCGCCTCAGTGGCTGTGCAGGGCCACTCAGCGTGGAGGTTCCTGCCAGGAGGCAAACAGTGTGCAGGGCCTGACGGGCACGGTCACCCTCAGCCCGACGCGGAATCCAGGGGTGGTGTGTGGGGGGAGCCCACCAAGCACGGCCAAGAAAGGTGTTCGGAGACAGGTGAGGCGAGCAGAGGAGCAGCGGCCACGACGCTGACGGTCACAGGAGGCAGAGTGTCGCCTCCCTGGGCCAGGCACATCTGACATGGAGAAGGCGCTGTTCCCGAACACCGTCGGGGTGTGAGCAGCACATGCAGGAGCAGCCCACGGTCCCCATGTGGCTTTTCTCTGAGCCCTTCTCGCCCCCACATCTGCGTGACAGGCACTGCCGTGGACCTGGAAAGGCCCAAAGAGGAGGCGCCCCTTTGCCAGAGAGCAGGCACCTGAGCTCACTCACTAACCCCACTGCATGGCGGGACTTGAAAGAGAGATAACCAGCATGTTTCTGCTCAGGCAGCAAGCCTACACCATGTCTGCAGGTGTGGCCACCTCTAAAGCCTTCAACTCCTTGACAAAGGCATTAGCACCCCCGTTTTATAGAGAGGGGAGGAGGCTCAGTGGGGGCAGAGAGCCCACTGTTAACGTTGGCCACCGCTCACAGGGTGTTGTGGACCCCAAGTCTGGAGGGCTGGGGAGGCTTCTGGGGGCCACAGGACACTCAAAGGCCCCCGGAACCCAGCAGCCCAATGCTTTCTGCGATGAAACAGAAAAATGCTCCCCACTATCTTGCCAAGTAGGCGTGAGGAACGATTACTCAGAAGGGTTATAAAACTTAGGAGCCCTGCAAAATATGATTTCCACACTTGAGAATAATCATCTGGAGAATTAAATGCTGCAATACGAAGGGTCAAGAAGTCGCTCCCTGGAAAGGAGTCTGCATTCTGGGCAAGCCTCCCCACCTGTCCATCACCAGCTCCGCCTCCAGACCAGCTTCCAGAGGCAGGAGGGCAGTGGGGTCCAGACAGGCCCCGTCACAGGGCAGCCCCTCCGGGAGCCAGCCCAGCTCTGTCTCCCCCACCCCATGCTCCTCCGCCTGCGACCACGTGAACTATTTTGGGTGGTCAAGGGCGAGTCAATAGCTGTCCCAAGTTTCTCCTTGAACGGGTTTCACCATCCATTTTTAAACTTGAAAGGAAAGAGGAAAACAAAAAAAAAAGGAAGAAGCTTAATGATTGGAAGGTCCCGAAGCTGTGTCTACAGACGCGGCAAATGTCAAGGTCTGAGCGTATTCAACAAATGAAAGCAGAATTACATAAAAGCAACAGCTAATAAAAAGATTGTCAGATGCTGTGTTTTCCATCCTCCCAGCCATTACAGGAATAAAATTATCCACAAAGAAGATCGAAAACCTTTTTTTTTCAAACTGATACAATCAAGCCTTGTGCCTCCCTGCTCCCTTCTCTCCAGCACCCCCAACCCCAACTCCTTCCCACCAATCTCCAGTTCCCGGGATGCTTGGAGGTACTTTTCTTTTCTTTCTTTCTTTCTTTTTCTGCAAAATACCAGTGTTTACAGTCAGAAAGGAGATCATGCTTTACACCTTCTGGAGGCATTCAATAACCACTCACAATCATGTAGGTAAAAGGCATGTCTTGTTTTGTTTTGTTTTTCAAAACAACCCTACATCTGCATATGTAAGGAGTCTGGATTTCACTTTATTATGAGTGGGGAAGAACTGCTCTGAAGAACTCCTCCAGGAGAATGACCTTTCCCTCAGCAAGCAGGGAACTGGCTTAAAGGAGAACTAGAGTAGAGAAGAGAGCCCAGTGATAAGGGGAAAACAGAAATTCAGAGAAGCAGAAATGCTGAGGTGACTTCCCTTCCACCCCAAAACAGACACCAGCGCACATGCTTCGAGGGTCAAACCCAGGAGGGAGAGGCAGGAGACGGCAGAATCACACACATCGCAGTAACAGCAGCAAATCTGTGCTTATGAACATATGGGCGGCTGTGATCATTAGAGCTTCGGCTGGTGGCAGTTTTCTTACCCTTTCCAGATCTCACATCACAGCCCTTGTGGTGACCAGCTAGAGTCCACCGGGGCAGAGAATGTTCCAGGAAGCACCGTCTCTGTCAGCGGCCGGCCGGGGCGCACCGGCGACCCCCTGGCCTCCGGGGCTCTCACCAGCAGCGCTTCGTGGTCACCCTGCAAGGCTGGCCACCCCGAAACAGCCCCCGGGGAGGGGGGTGCAAACTCAGCTGTCCACCAAGCAGGAAGGAGCCTCTCGCCTGTCCCCCTGCCTGGAAATCCAGAAACCCACGGTACTGCCAGGCTGGAGTGTGGCTTGCCTCAGGAGAAGGCCCTATGGAAATCAAGCCCCTCAAGCAAACTGTCAATTTCAAAGCTGCAGACCGTGACAAACGATTCTCGATTCTCGAAGATTTGCCTGCAATATTTGCCTGCAATAAGCGAGCGATGGCTCAGGCTGCCTGGCATGCTGTGTTAAGCATGAGGGAGACCATGTTTTTAACCTCCCAACCATCCCCTCCCATGTTTTAAGCTGTTTCTTTGAAAAATCTATCATGACCAATACATGAAGTCCCCCCCACCGTAGTAAGCAAGTTACCAAATGAGTTTTCAAGAGTGCTCGCAAGGCTTAAAAATAAAAACAAAGCGGGAACGGGGTGGCGAGTCTCCTTCGTGCCGAAGGCTCATCCTGGGGAAAGTGCAATGCAGCCACCGTGCCCTCTGACCTCCCGAGTCCCGGGAGAAAAATCAATAATACAACTTTAATATATTTGTACAGCAAGACTTCACGTTATTGTTATTTTTATCCAACGCGGCTTAACTGTAGTGAGAAAGATAGACTGGGTCTCAGCACCGCCCTGTGGCGAAAGTGAATTCTCGGTAAAACTGAACTAGAACAGAGCCAGCCACATTCAACAGAAAGCGGCCAATTAAAAACCAATTATGTCTGTGAATGCAACTTGTTGAGAGGTTGGAGGCGTGGTGCTGGCAGCAGAGGGAGGGAGGGCGGAGAGCTGCAGCGGGGGGCCTGGGCTCCTCTCCCCCACCAGGGTGGACTGTGGTCAGGCAGCTTCTTACCTTCTTCTCAATGCACGCCAGCTGCTCCTTAAAGATGGTGTCGCGGCGTTTCAGCTCTGCCTCCCGTCTCTCCAGCTCCCTGGCCTAGTTGGAAGAGAACAAAGCCCATGAGCGTGAGCGGCGGGTGCTGGGCGGGCGGGCGCTGCAGGGAGAACAGGACAGATGCTGTCTGCTCACGGCAACGTTAACAATGCACAGAGTAGCCACCGTGAACTGCAGACTCCGGTGTGCCAGATCACCCGCTCGTCTTGTAATTCTCCCCCCAGGCTTCCAGGGAGATAACTGCTGGAACCCTATCACAGAGGATAAGCACTTGACATTTATTAAATGCTTACTGTATGCTAAGTCCCGGTCCAAGTGCTTCCCCAAGATTCTTTCATTTGATCCTTACAGTAAAATGTAGGTGGGGAGGTTATGGTTCCATATTATAGATGAGGCAACAGAGGGGCTAAGTGACTGTTCCAGAGCTCACAGCTGCCGGGTTTGAACCACAGCAGAGGCAGGGGCTAGCCAGGGAGCTGCGCTGCGTAGGCCAGAGCTGTCTGCCAGCCGCGAGTCCTCACACCTGGCACTGCCCTCAACTGCCAACGCAGGGCCGGAGCCCTAAGAGGCAGGGATGTCCATAGGCCCCTCTGAGGAGGCAAACTCCCTGCCTCAGGCTCAGGATCAGGGATTGGAAAGGACAGCCTTCTAGCCATGAATGTAATTTCAGAGCCCAGAATCCTAGAGCTGGGGAGGTGGCTGCTCACCCCCCACCTGATGGGGGTAAACAGATCCTGGCACACACAGCCAAAGACTGTATAGCTAAGCTGGACAGCCAACCTGTAGCCAGGAGGCTGGGATGGGACACCCCTCCCTCCCCCATATCCAGCTGGGTAACCACAAACAATTTCCTCATTCAGGTATAATGTATACATCTGAAACAGAAGCATGCACACACACACACACACACCCCACACACAGGCCTATGCAATTAAAAGGAAGCCCCACCAGAAATGGGCAGGGTCACGGTAGGCCAAAACAAAGCAACACCTCCATCATGGCTGGGGTACCTGTGTCCCCAGAGTTTCTGAGAGAATTTCTGGGACAAGGTCTCACCTCTGCCCGGGGTCTGAGGACGCCAGGGATTGAGCTGGTGCTGGCAGGAAGAAACATCTCCACCTGTTCACTGGTCTATGTGTGTGCAAGGGTCAAGTGTGTCAGGCACTATTCTGGGCTCTCTGCATTACTAATTCTTGTGCATACCAAGCTGGTCAAGGACTGAGGTTGAATGAAGTCGGCGTGACTCCAAGCCTGAGCCTCTTCCTTTAAACCATACCACGGTGTCAGCGCACAGGTTTGAACTGTTAAAAATACCAGGAATTGATGTGTTTGAAAGCCTGTTTCCTAGGCAATGCTACTCCCCCTGACATGAGACCTTTCTAAAGCCACAGGAGGGGGTCAGAAATGAGCCGCTGACCACAGGACAACTCACGAGCACAGACAGGTTCAGGCTTAGAGGAACACACTGCTCCCAGGGACACAGGAACCAAGGAGGGGCGACAGGCTGCCCACTGAGGAGTGGACTCTCATAGTGACCTGACTGTGAGTGGCTGAACGCTGAACAAGCTGCCATCTATTTCTGTGGATTTTCCTCTAACCTCAAGAATGGGGAAAAGTAACTTAGCTCCTAAGGCAGCTGTACAATATCTAAAAATGCCAAGAAGGCTTTTGGAATGCCTGTGGAATGCCAACACTTCAGAAAAGCTAAATACAAACAGTGAGACTGAATGCTGGGGATTTCTCACAGGATTTTTCAAAGCGCTGCTGGGGCCGTGTCCCAGGGATGCAAGCGTGGCTGGCTCATCTGCGCTGGGCTGTCAGCAGCCAGCACTCAAGCACTAACTATCCCTGTGCAGTCAGAGAGAGAAGCTGGTCTGGCACAGTGAAGCGGCCAGCGCAGAAATATCTCCAGGGCTCCCAACCTGCTGTGTTCAGGCCAACAGCCCCAGCCAAGCAAGGAGATGACATCTGAAAACAAAATTGCAACGAGGCTCTTCAGTTGTCATTCATTAGGGGTCAGTGGGACAGCAGACCAGAAGGCTCTTCCACGTGTCCACCCAGCAGCCGGCCGACACATCAGGATCCTCTGCTGGGCAAAAGCTCCAGAAATTCTCCACCCGTGGCCGCTGGGCCTGCGCCAGCACAGTCGAGTCCAGGAATGGGCTGCAGAGCCGAGGCCCCGGGAAAAGCTCCCAACCATATGGCTTCCTCAGTCCACAGAGACTCTCACACACTCACATGCTCACACACACATGCTCACACACACTCACTCACATGCTCTCACACTCACTCACATGCTCACACACTCACACGCTCTCACACTCACTCACATGCTCACACACAAACGTGCACACGCACGCACACACTCGCATATTCACTCACATGCTCACACTCACGTGCACACTCACATGATCACACACATACACACTCACCACACACGTGTGCGCACATGCGCACACTCACATGTTCTCACACTCATGTGCACATCCATGCACACACAGTCACATGCCCCCACACAATCGCTCACATGTTCACACACATTCACACACTCCCACATGTGCACACATATGTGCACACGTATGCACACTCACATGTTCTCACTCACTCAATGCCCCACACACTCACTCACATGCTCACACACACACACACACAATTCACATACTCAAATGTGCGCACATACTCACATGCACACACTCACGTGTTCTTTCACTCACATGCCACCACACACTCACTCCCATGCTCACACACACGTGCACACTCACATGCTCACACACACACATTCACACACTCACGTGCACACAGACACACTCACACACACACGCACTCAGACACACATGCACGCAGACACACATGCTCGCACACACTCGTTCACTCTATGGAGGTCTCCTTTTATAGTCACATCAATTTGCAACACAACTAAGGAAGGAAGTGATTAACTGTTTAGCGAGCTACACGGCTGGCTCACCCACTGGAACGGAAGCTCCTGTGAGGAAGGGCCTTGCCTAATTCCTGCACACCCCAGAGCCTGGGCCTCCACCTCCGAGAGCCGGCAAGCCGGCAAGCTCACTGCCTCGGCTCCATCCACTAACAGGCAGCACCTTGCTCTGTTCATCTCTGAGATTTATAATGAAATCCAATGGGCAGGAGGTGACACATGGAAAAGAGTTGTAGAAAATGAGTGCAATACAAATGCCTGGGTGTCAGGCTGGGAGCTGGCGCGGGGGAGCGCGGGGTGACTTAGTTTTGATGGGTGGAGACAGGTGTCAGGACACTGGCCATGCCACACGGCTGCCCCCACACCCTCAGGAGGCCCCGTCTCTCTGCAAGACCACGGAGTTAAGAACGGGAAGGCAGGTTTCCATGACTGATGTGGCAATTTACCAGAACATTATTGAGCACCCACCATGTGACAGGCGCTATGGTAAAGGGTTTGGGGATACAAAAGGGAAATGAGAGAGAAAGTTTCTGCTCTCATGGCGCTTAGATCCCAGTGGGAGAGACAAACGTGTGTGCAGATAAATAAGATAATTTCAGAGTGATACGTGCTAAGGAGACCAGAGACAGAATAACTTGTGGGGTAGCGGGTTGCTATTTTCTCTAAGGAGACTTCTGAGACAGTCTTCTGGGGAAAAATACTGAATGAAATAGGCTGCCTCCAATAGAAAAGTAAAATATCACCATTATGAAGATCTACTCGGTGGATTATAGTCTTTGAATGGGGAATTGAAAGGAATCTTTAGTGATTTAGTCAAGGACTTCCTCCAGTCAAGATAGCAGAGTGAGTTCACACTTGGATGCATCTACTCTGCTCCAAGCACATCACATGGGCAGATAAAATATAAGAACAGTGGACCAAAAGACATGCCAGGTTCAAAAACAAGATTAAAATGTCCAATGGAACAGAAATGCAAAGCAACAGGCCTGCTGAGTGGCAAGCAGAAGTAGCTGGAACAGCCCTGCCCCGCAGAGGACGAGGACTACAGCGGAGCCTGGGCTTCTGGAATAAGAAGCTGCCATAAAAAAATTCCTCAAGACGCACAGGTGGGATGGTGGCTTCATTTTGCCTGGACCTAGACTCGGCCTAGAGACTGCAGATCCGATCCCAAGGAGACAGCTGAACCATGCACCCACCAGCTCGGGCCCCAGCTCCACAGCACGACCAGGACCACTGTGGAGACGGGGCTCAGAAGGCCACAGTCACCCAGCTTGGGTGCAGGCGTAAGTAACCACCAAACACTCGGCAGGGAAAGGAGGCCACGGGGAAACTGGCAAAGACAACAAAGCAGGGCAAGCAAGACAAAAAGCAAGCTTTCTACTCTAAAGGCGTCTGCAAATTAACTCCCAACTACGTAAAGAAATGCAATGCTTCCAATCAGTCACTGGAATGTGAATTCATTCCAGATGAAATTTAATTTTAGAGGACATTATGACAAAATTTTTATTATGTGAAAGTTTAAGCACAAACTGTAACAATATAGTGAAACCCCAGATTATCACTACACTACAAAAATTACAAACTAAAGGTAATTTTTTGGCCTGCATGTCACATGGAAGAAGGGAGCAAGATGTGAGTATAAGGAGAAAGATGGAGGATTAGATGGGAATAGAGGAGGTAGAGAAAAAGATGTAAACCAAAAAGCCAAATAAAATTATATAAGTATGTCAGTTACCACAATAAATATGCAGTTATCAGCTTCTATGATGGTCCCCAGTGACCACCTATCCTGGCATTCACCCCCTGAAGTATGGGCTGCCCCTAGTGATGAACATCTAGTAAACAGAACCGGCACAAGAAGGGGATATCAACTTTCAATTGTAAAAGAGAGTGATTTCTGTCTTGCTCACACTCTTTTCCAGACCCTTACCTGTGTTACTTGTAGGTATGACGCAAACTCCCACACTGTGAGCTGCGCTACTGAGATGCCCAAGGACTGAGAGCCAGCTCCAGCAACAGCCTTGGAAAAATTAAATCCTGCCAGCAGTCACATGAGGAGCTTGGAAGGGAATCTCCTGGTGCTGAGCACTCGAGATAAGACCACTACCCAGAGGCACCATGAGACCTGCGGAGAGGCACAGAGCCCACAGAGCCCAGTCCGCCCAGATCCGGGACCCGCAGAAACAGTGAGATAAGTAAACGCTTATTGTTTCGGACCACTAAGTTTCGAGATTTGTTATTTAGTAGTAGGTAGCTCGTGCTAATTGATTGATTCATCTCACTGTTAAAGGAAAAAGACAATCACGTTGGATAAAAAGGGCAAAAGAAACTATATTCCACTTATAAGAGACCAATTCTCCATAATAATGGTCTTACAGAAACAAAAGAAAATCCTTCACTGGGCAGAAATACATGCTGCAGGGTCCGCTGTTTTTCTTTTGTTTACACAAAATGTTTGAACCAAAAATTTAAGCATATTTTATGCGGGTGGAGCGGGGAATGGGATCAAAAACAGTGGGGGGGAGGGAAATGCACTGGACTATGGTGATGGCACACGGGTGACTTGGTGATGGGAAGCCCACAGGGATGACAACTGAGACAGAAATATGCACAAAATGATGTGACAATAAGCTATTACATTATTTAAAACAGAAACAAGAATACAAAAACACTAATTTGAAAAAAAAAATTAAACATAAACACACAAACAAGAAAATAATGACCTACCATAAAGAGAAGACACTGAGGAGAAGCAAGTACAGCAATGGCCCAGATATTAACATAGAGAGACTATGAAATAACTGTGATTAACATGTAAAGCATCTTCACACCAGATCTGAGAAATGGAGAACTTCCACAGAGAGAGAGACAGTATTTGACCTCCAATATTTGTGAGCAACAACTGTTTATCTTATCAAGGATCCCTTGAAGAGTTACTTCTCTCTTGCTCCTTTCAAGATTCTCTCTTTGACTGGCTGTGACAGTCGGGTGGTAATCTATTTAAGTGAGGATCTCTTCCCGATCTCCTTGTGCATAGCCCTACACATACATATGGTCTTTTTGATTCCCAGGAGTATGTCAGAGCTTTTCAGAGCCTCTTATAAACATTGAATTCTCTAGCTTTTCAGGTTTTCTGGATCCCCCTGTTGTTTGCCCAAACTGTTATCCACCTCCTCAGGCATCTGTGAGAGTCGACAATTGCCTCTGATTGTTTTTGACAAATACCCCCTGGGAAAAGGCTGTTTTCATTGTGCAATCTTTGAGTCCAGTCAAATAAAGATATCCTGGCAAGTAGGGTCTTTCAGGGAACCAAAAGATAGGAAAAATAATGACAGTTCTTTGGCAGTGGGGCTTTGAAGGACTCTAATCCTTTGCTGCCCCACCCAGTGGTTGCCAGATTGCTGGTTTTTACCCTTGAAGCAACTGCTATTATTCAAGGTTATTGCTTACTTCAGAAGAAGATGATGGGAATAGAACAATTAAAAAATGTCATAAAACTCACTGTTTTTTGTTTTTTGTTTTTTTTTTAAACAAATGCTCCTGAGTTGTTGCTAACCTTTGGTTAATTTTCAAGTTCTGAAAAAAAAAAAAAAACAAATTCTGACCATTTTCATTTTTTTAATGAGGAAATTTTCAGAGCTCCTTACTCCACCATTTTTACTGATACCACTCAAAACTATAAAACAGAACCAAATGAATTTCTAGCATGCTAAGGCATGCAATCATAAATTTAATAGCAGACTAGAGAAAGCAAAGAATCAATGAACTTGGAAACTCGCCATTAGAAATTATTCAGATAGGGCCCTCCCTGCTGGTGCAACTGGTTAGGATGCAGCACTGCAAGCCAGCCACAGCTGCTTCAGTGCAAGTTCAATCCCCACCCCCAGAGCAGACCCACATGGCACAGCAGACCTCTCCTGACCTGCCCAATGCTCCCCTCAGCAGTGTTCTTCTTTGATCTTCCTGTTCTGCTCCCCACTCTGTCTCTGGTGAATCCTCTCACTGCCCCTGATCCTCTGGCCTATACCCTAGTTCTATATGCATAAATAAATAAATCTCTAAAAAAATTATTCAAATTGACATTTAATGAGACAAAAGAATAAACAATAAAATGGTAACAGAGTACCCAAGGTCTAGGTATAGGACAACATCAAGTAATATAGCAAATATTTAACATGAATATTAGAAGAGAAAAATAGAGCCAAAAATTAAGGGATAAAGGCCAAGAATTTTCCAAAATTAAATTCAACAAAAAACAGATCTGAGAAGTTCAGAAAAATCCCAAACAGTATGCTTTTGTAGAGTTCTTAAATAATTCCTAAAGTACTGAGCTATTTTTTTTTAAACATAGACTGTTATAGGATATACTCCCCTCCCTTCCCCCGACCCCCAGCCAAGGGAATTTCTACAGTAATCATTTAAAAAGTAGTCAAAAAAGAAAAACACAAATAAAACACCAATAGAAGAGACAAACTGCAACTCTAAAATATATTGGTTCCTCTCCACCACCTCCCCTCAAAAGCCTACAAGAAAAATGTTAGCTATGGAACAAAGAACAGATAGAACATATAAAAATCAACTATCAAGATACAAAAATCCACCATCAGACTTAAATCCCATAGCAATAAGCACATTAAATGCAAATAGACTTAATCCTCTGTTTAGATTTCTATTCCTATAACAGTGGCTTAAAAATACAATTTTTTTACTCTTACAGTTCACAAAATCAGAAGTCTCAAGGGGGAAAATGACAGTGTTGGCAGGGCTGTATCCTTCTGAATGCTCCAAAAAATATTCTATTTTCTTACTTTTTCTAGTTCTAAATGTTGGCCACATTTCTTAATTCATTGTCCTACATCATCCCAACTTGCGCTACAATCACATCTCTTTCTCTGACTCTCCAATCTTCTTTCCCTGGTAAGAACCCTTGAGGTAGCATTGGACCTAACTAGATAATATCTCCATCACATATCAATAACTGAATCATATCTGCAAAGTAACTTTTACCATGTTAAGGAACATATTCATAGGTCCTGGGGATTGGGAAGTAAACATTTGCAGGTGGCAGGGGGGCAGAAAAGGAACATTATTCTGCCTATTGTATTCTCTCATGAAAAGGAAAAACCCTACCAGTCACTGATAAAAAATACAATTTAAATATAAAAACATAATCATATTTAAAATAACAAAGGGAAAAGATATATAAACACAAAGCATAAGAAAGCTGACATAACTAATATTTATATCAGATAAAGGAAAAATTCAAGACAAGATATATAAGAAATAGTTCATAATCTTAAAAGACACTTCTTCAAGCAGAACTAACAATTTGAAAAATATATGCACCTAATAACAAAACTCCCAAATACAAAAGGTAAATTTGACAAACTAAATCTGATATGATAACAACCATAATATCTGAAGACTTTTACATCCCTTCTCAATGATAAAACAAGAAAAAAAATACAAGAATATGGAAGTTATAAAAAATATTGTCATCCAGCATAATCTAATTGACATTTATAGAACACTCCATTTAACAACTGCAGATCTTAAATGCATATGAAGTAGTCAAAGACAGACATGATAAGCTATAGTAATATAAGAGGATAAAATCATACCAAGTGTCTTCTATGACCACAAAAGTATTAAACTGGAAATCAATTACTAAGACACCAAGAAAAATCCTCAGATGTTTAGAAATTAAATATATTATTAAATACTTCATGACTCCAAACCAGGAAAAAAATTAGTCCTTAAAAAGGGGCCCTCCCTGGTGGTGCAGTGGGTTAAAGCACAGCACTAAGAAGCTAAAGCCACTTCAGCATGAGTTTGATTCCCAGCCCTGGAGGTGACCCACATGGCACGGCAGACCTCTCCTGACCTGCCCGCTGCTCCCCTCAGAAGTGTACTTCATCAATTAACCTGTTATGCTCCCTCCCCACTCTGTCTCTGGTGAATCCTCTCACCGCCCCTGCACCTCTGGCCTGTACCCCAGTTCTGTATGAATAAATAAATAAAT